>NC_085864.1:8995107-9002607 GCF_034702125.1 Engraulis encrasicolus | reverse complement strand
CAAAATATCTTCCATGGATGGTCCATTTTATTCTTTTCAGACAAATGAGATTAAGAGACAAGACAAACAAATTTAAAATGTTCCGAGATATGTAATTAATAGAATTAAGTTAACTATTTTTTATATTGTAGCCATCATTTTTACTATAAAGATAGAGAGGGGAAAGTTTAATCCTTTTCAAGCTTTTTTTTAAATGTGGAAAGCATCTAACAAAAAAATCCATCAATACAAGCATGCTCTTCCCACAGACCTTCCACCATTTTCTAAACACAGACACCAAGAACTGCAAGCACCACATTTTAAATACCATCTAAATGCCATCATAAACACCATATAAATACCAGTTGTAAATTCACACACACACACACACACACACACACACACACACACACACACACACACACACACACACACACACACACACACACACAGGTGTATCTTTCTTCAGCATCAAAATGGAGACCAAATGTATTGTTTAAAAAACGCATACATGGGCTACAGTAACCTACATTCCCTCTAAACTCACAGCGTAATTCACAGCGTATTCTCTCAACTACTGTAGCAGCCCGTAATTCCCTGCCGGCAAATCAAATGAAACAAAAACAACATGCGGCAGCTTATGCTAATGCTAATCCTATTGACAGGCCCTCTCAATGGCAGCCTGACTAGCACGGCTAAATCGGATGGAGCAAATGGGGCCAGTGCAGTGCTCTCTCTCTCTCTCTCTCTCTCTCTCTCTCTCTCTCTCTCTCTCTCTCTCTCTCTCTCTCTCTCTCTGAAGAGCAAAACCAGAACAGATCGTCGTGTCCGTGACATTTCCAATAACTTATTTTTTTGGCAGACCAATGACCTTGAACATCATAGCACCAAAAACTAAACAAATCCAGCCAACGTTCCGAGTAATCCAGTTCTTGTGTGAGCTGGATTGTTGATAATGATAGTTGATGTCGATGGCAGTTGATCTTGTGAAATTATTAGCATAAGATATATCGGGATCGCATTGTAAAGAAAGTAACATGCTCTTTGTATGTGCAACAAATGACATTGAGAATCTTCTCAGTACACAGATGCACACTTGAAAATGCATCTGCTATCAACAAGCTGATCTCCCAAAGACATTGGGACAGCACTTGCCCTTTGAGGCCAGACTTAAATATATCAGTCTTTAATCTTAGATGGTATATATATGAAAGGCACAATGGAGGGGCATTGTGTTTGTGGGGAAAGACCACTAAGATGAGTGCAGCATTTAGAAGTGGCTAAATATTTCTATGTCGAGCAAATCAAAAGGGGCTTGTTTATTTCCAAGCCATTTGGTCATATACTCAACCCTTGTGCCTCACAACTTCCAATGACAAGTGCTAACCATAGATGCCTGCGGCGAAGATAGAGAGATACAGATGGAGAGCGAGAGATAGAGAGAGAGAGGATAAGCGCATAGACGAGCAGAAAGAGAAGAAGAGCAACTGACTTGAAAGATGCACTCCTGATAAATAAAAGACTCCCTCAGTGCCTCAGAGTCACAACTTGTCCATTCAGACGTCCCAGAAGAGAGAGAGAAAGCGCGAGATGGAGAGAGAGAAAGAGAGGAGAGACAGAGAGGGGCCTCTGTGTAGCGCTAGTCAAAAGGCAGCGAGGAGTCAATCGCTCCCGTTGTGAGGGGACATTATCCTGCTTTGCATCGCCCACACTGATATATTGAGCGGCCCCAACAAAGAGGTGCTGCTAGCGGATGCTAATGAGTCCATCAACGTGCACCATTGGCTTGGGTTCTGGCTTTGGCTAGCCCTGGCTAGCAACACCCCCCCTCCCCCTGCCGAAACATACACACACACACACACACACACAGACACACAAGATTTTGGGGGGTAGGTGTGTGTGTGCGTGTGTGTGTGTGTGTGTGTGTGTGTGTGTGTGTGTGTGTGTGTGTGTGTGTGTGTGTGTGTGTGTGTGTGTGTGTGTGTGTGTGTGTGTGTGTGTGTGTGTGTGTCCTTACCTCCCTAGCAGCTCGCCAGCTCCGACACAAAATGGAGGAGAGCAGGAAGGAGATGCACACTCACACAAACTCTCTCTCTCTCTCTCTCTCTATCTCTCACTCTCTCTCTCTCTCACACTCACACACACACACACACACACACACACACGTACACATACAGACCTACGTACACGTTCACGATCAAGCACACACACATACAAACACACAGACGCATCGGCCATGAAAGAGGGTCCTGTAGAGGCCTCAGTGTCCTCTTTGTTGCGGTGCAGAGGCAGGTGTGTGTCTGTAGCCCCCCCTCCTAACACACACACACACACACTCCTCTCTGTTTGCCTTGGCAGTGGGGAAACGCAGACGCATACACACAAACTGCCCAGGAAATAAATATGTGTGTGTGTGTGTGTGTGTGTGTGTGTGTGTGTGTGTGTGTGTGTGTGTGTGTGTGTGTGTGTGTGTGTGTGTGTGTGTGTGTGTGTGTGTGTGTGTGTGTACAACGCTTTTTAATGTGTTAAGATACAAAGCACACCTGTTCATCACTAGATCTTTTATATAAGCTAGGGTGTGTGTACGCACGCGCACACGCACACGCACACACACACACACACATACACACAGTTAGTCTCCCTATAGCATGCAAATGGTTTTTAAACGTCTTTCTTTGCATAGACACACTATATTGTCGAGAGAGTGGAACGGGTTTAGCCAGTTAAGCAAGCTAACATCTCAGCTTTACTATCACAGGAGAGATTTCATGATTTCAAAATGATACTCCCTGGATTGCTTATTAGCTCTGCTATTCACAGCTTTATTTGAAGTACTCTAGCAGGTTTGATTTTCCAGCATTATATAATTATAGACACAGCGGAATCCTTGTAGTTCTTTGCAATGTTAATTCATCCCTTCAGAGAGTAAATTTCATTTTTGTTGGGCTTACTCTCTTAGTGTTAAATTAGCAGTGCTTCAGCTTTAAAGGTGCACTGTGTAAAACGTTTAGCAGTGTATTTCCAGAATTCATGCTGCTCATTCACAAATGTTACCTTTTTCATGAATACTTAGCACCACCATCAAATTCTAAGTATTCATTATGACTGGGAAAATTGCACTTTTCATGCATGAAAAGGGAGAACTTCTCCATGTCCGCCATTGTGAATTTCCAGAGATAGCCATTTTTAGCTGCAAACTTTACTGTATTTTGGACATACTAATACACATTCGTTTATTATTCAGCACACTACACAGTGCACCTCTACACACGCTCACAAATGGTTTTTTTTTACATGTTTCTTCTAAATCTAGTAACTAAGACACTCTAATGCGCCCTGTGTGTGATTAATGCCTCTATGATGAATAGAACTGACATAGGATTTTTTTTAAAAAGTCACAATTTGCATCTGGGATTTTTTATCACAACACCGTATTTGATTGTAATTGCAGCAAAGTATCAAATCATGCACTTTCTGATCACATTACGTCAAGTTTCATGGAAAAACAGTCTCACCAATGCTTTGCTAGTCGTGAGACAAACGAAAGAACTTTGGAACTTTGCTGCCATTGACTTTCAGAAGTGGAAGTAAAAATGGAAAAAAATGAAGAGAAAAATATCACAGTAGATGTGCTGGCAGCAGCAATCAGCGTTGGATGAGTGACTCCACTTTATCATACTTAGAAAGACAAATTGTCCATCAGGGCAGACTACTGCATATTCAGAAGACATGATCCAACACCTGATCCAAGTGTTTTTCTCATTCAAACAGTTTACTTGGAAGCAACTGGACAACTTCATGGGACATGAAAACACAATTAGTTCCTCAATTCGAACTCGGTGAGTTGAGCAGCGCATATGTAACAAAAGATGAAATGTCTCTTCTAGAAGAAGAAAAGCTATCCTTTGCTTAGCTTATGTTAGCTTCTAAACCATGGCACTTGGAGGAAGGTTTTTTCACCTACGGTAAGATGAGTATCTCACCTTTTAAATGAGCTTTGCTATGTAGTCTTAACTATTCTGTGGCTGTCCAAAAAACGTCAAAAATGGTCTAGATTGCACACAACCTACAACCAAAAATCAAAAAACAGCATGGCATTCTTTGTGCTAAGAGAGTACTCTGACCAAATACACTCTATGATGTTATATTGACTCTCCGAGTGTTGAGAGAGATTTTTCCGCAATACTTTCTATATTGTGCCGTTTTAAACATGCTGGCTAACTATGAAGAGGGATTTTTTCCCCCAGTGAGCAGCAGAGAAGGTTGAGTTTGGAAATCAAAGGGCCTTGCTATGCTATGCTGAATGATTTATCTGGCCAGAGCAGGGCATCTGATGGATCACAATGAGACGACTGACAGTGATCTCCACGGATACTCCACCAGCATACTAATGTTTGTACTCTCCAAGAAGCCTCAATGTCGATCTGGTGCAGGGGGAAAAGAAGAAGAAAAAACAACCACGGCACGCTATCATAGCGTAGCACACCAAAGCCTGTAGCTACCAAACAGCAGTGCTTTTCCATTGTTGAAATTCACTGATAATGCCATGATGATGTCCGAAATCAGTCACTGCGATACAGTGATTTCATCGGTTAAACAGAATGGAATTCCTTTTTGTCGTTGAAATAATGTTTACTGTTTACTTTGCTCTTAAAATCCTATGCCAGTCTCTCCACCTCCTGTGTGTTCAGGAAATTACAGTCGTATTTAAATAACCGTATTTGTTTGTGCAGATGGCAGACACAGCCACAGTCTCATGTAAACGAGGATCGCGGAGCTGTGTGCTCCTCTCCTGTGAGCTCACTAATGAGCACATTTTCTCTCTCACTCTCTCTCTCTCTCTCTCTCTCTCTTAGTCGCTCTCTTTCTCTCTATGTAACTCTCTCTCTGTGTGTCTCTCACTCTCGATCTCGTTTTCTCTCTCCCGTTGCTTTGATCCGGGCGTTTAGTCAAATGGAGGCGTCTGAGGCGAACAGCTGCTAAAGTGTGTCAGCACTTATGACACAGCAGCTGGATGCTGCCTTCCGTCTCCTTCTCTGTCTCCGTCTCCGTCTCCGTCTCACGGCCCGCCTGATTAGTCCATCCACCCCCCATCCTCATCCTTCGCCCGTCGTGCGCAGAGAGGAGATCTCAATCTGGACCCCCGTCACTTTCGTTTAAACGCGCAGCCATCGCTCCACTCTGCCGAACGAGCTCGTTTCGTTTGCTAAGTCATTTTCCCTCCCTCCCTACCTCCCTCGCTTACTCAGCCTGGCGGGCCAGACTGGACGCGAGCCATGTGGCTGCTCGAGCCCTAACGAGCCGTGTGGCTGCTCGGGCCCTAACGAGCCGTGTGGCTGCTCGGCCCCTAACGTTTACCTGAAGGTGCAGTTTGAAGTCTGCACATCCAAAAAACGTCTGACCTGGGAGCAGGACAATCAAATGACAAGATAAAAATTAAAAAGTCTGGGAGCGGAAAAGACCTGGTTGAAGCTGACTTTTTCATTTTTACCTATAATGTTCACCTTACTTTGCTGGTTCTGCTGCTCACCGGAGTCATTGACGTTAGATTGGATTATTTCATTACATTGTACTCATCAGACATGGTTATTCACAGCAGCAACTGGCAGTTATTTAGGTAAAGGGTATTGGTATATTGTCCCTGGCTTGGGCCCAAATGTTTATTTGAACTCGCTGTTTCTGCTGCTCACGATGATTGCACAAGCAAACAGGGCTGGATTGGTAATCTGGCTTGTGCAACAGGGAATTTTCCGATGGGCCAACAGTCCTCAGAGAACAATGCTGTCGGGGTTTTTGTATTTTCTTAAAGAATGGCCCACAGCTTATAGTGTGGTGCAAAAATGCCCTCAGTCTTTTTTGGTGCCTGTCCAGCCCTGCTAACGATTCCGAGTCTTATTCCATTACACGACTACACCCAGCAGACACTATTACCCAAAGGAATTAACAGTTATTTACAGTAGGTTTAGGATATTGGTTCCTGTTCCTGTAGCACTATAGGGTTAGGTGTGTGTTGCTCAATAGCACTTCAGCCATGGATGATAAGATATGGGATGCGAACCTGCAACTTTTCCAAGACCAACTCTCGAGACATGAGCGTCTGCAAGGTACTGACAACTGTGAGACACAAACAACTCCAAGGCACTGAAGATGATTAACGAGTCTTCCGTTATTATTTTAATCTGAGCAGAATCCAAGTCACTAACGATGACTACTCTTGAGAGTTATTGCAATAATAATACGCCAGTAGTTCACATGTATAGCATGCAGTTAAGTAGCGTTAAATTGTATACAACATTAACAAGTCGGGGGTACTTATGAGGCACTAAACGAGCCTGGCTCCAAGTATTATATACTACATCAGCATACATAAACATTCTGTTTGGAAATATGCATCAACTTAATCTGTAGGCCACTTGAGATGTACTGATTACATGATCAACTGGAATGCAAAAACGTCAAAGATGGATAATACACTACAAATCTCACACAATACATTGGCCTACACACACACACACACAACACGCAATTCAAATAAAATATTTATATTCACATTATAATCGGTCAGCCACTTGAGAGATGACTGCAAAGGCGGAATAGTTGAAGGGTTAGGGTTAAAACTAGAGTGCAAAAATTACAAAAATGTTGGCCTAAGTAAAACAGCTTGTGATGAAGCAGTTCTACACTGAGCATTCAAATGTTCCACACTGTATAAAATAACGTTAGTTACCTTACATAGCTCTGCCTGAATCCTAATAATAGTAATAATAATAAAGCAGCAATGGTACAGCTTTTATTTCATGACTCGCTGTCATCTCTAAGTGAAAGTGTACTCAGGGGTTCTCCGTCAGGAAAACGAGTGCAATAACGAGACATGAAATTCAAATCAAGGGACTTTGTTTCTGTATGTGATTGAGGTTGTTTAAATGAGAGACTTTCACGCAGACAAGTCTATTTGCTTTGCAATTAAAGGCACAAGGTACCAAGCCTCTAGCCATTTCTAGCCATACCTCTCAAAGCCCCTTTTTCTAACACTGTCAGGAAAATCTTTTTTTCGCATTTGTGCGTGCACGCATGTGTGTGTGTGTGTGTGTGTGTGTGTGTAAGCGTCCATGCGCGTGTGTGTTTGTCAGAGGGGGATGGGGGGGTTTGTATGTCAGGCCATCTCTTCTCCCCCCGGTGCCCCCACACAGGGACAGGGGACAGGGGTGCCGTCATGCTAGGTGCCCGGGCTGACGCAAATGTATTCAAAGCATTTAGCGCACGGGATTAATCGAATTATAATTTAATCATCTGATCAAACAGCAATTAGCATAATCACTTCTGGGGAAGGGCAGATAGTGGAGGAAATGCACAGCCCCTAATAAACCCTGGGCAGCCCCTATACTAACCTAATGGGACTCTCAAGGATCAGGGAAAACATCAAAAAGACACATGTGTTACTACTGGGGCCCTGCTGTAAATTGTTAACGTATAAAATGTAAAAGACGGGAAAAAAAGAAAGGGGGAAAAAATCCCAGTGGT
>NC_085864.1:8977607-8990107 GCF_034702125.1 Engraulis encrasicolus | reverse complement strand
TAACTTGACCAATGCCTCCCATCGCCATCCTCCCCGGCTCCCACTCCCACGCCCAATTGGATGTTTTTAAATCCACAGCAGGACTGTGTCATATGTATGACTACACATCCGCCCGCCTGATTCTCATTCGGTCGGCCCAGCCCGCCGCTTCAGCATACTTTGAGTGTCTAACGAAGACAACATGGTGCTGCGTGGCGTTGCGTTGTGTTGCCGGAGGTACTTGGGATGATAATGACCATGATGCGCTCCGCGGAGCCGTGCAGCAGCCGCGAGAGAGAGAGAGAATGAGAGAGAGAGAGAGCAGCCCTAACAAGCCATGATATTGGGCTTGCTCATACCGCCTACAGAAAACAGGCCAATCTTTGTTGTGCTGTGTTCCCTCTCTCCTTTTCTCTGTCTCTCCAAGGCCAGATTTGGTACAGCGCAATGAGAAGGGGGGAGCAGAGAGAGAGCAGAGAGAGAGAGAGAGAGAGAGAGAGAGAGAGAGAGAGAGAGAGAGAGAGAGAGAGAGAGAGAGAGAACAATGAATTTAATTGGAAGAAAAAAAAGATTACCTGAGGGGTGATTTAAAGCCTGCCTTTTTTTTCAACTGGCAGTTTGTACATACAATACAAACAGCATCCGTTCTGGCTAAGTACTGAAGGTAGAAACACCCTATCTGCAATGACAGTATAGCATAGACCTGGCCTTGCTGAATAAAAGGTCTAGATTCCCTTGTCTGGTCAGGTACATTATGCATTCCTGTCTTCATACTCAGCCCATGTAACGCTGTGTACTAACACTGCAACAATACGTTATATTGGATGGATAAATTGTCTGCCAGTTGGAATGAGGAATGTGAAAGGATGGCTTGCAGCTATGGAATCCATTTCCCACTCACCCCCTTCCCCAACTCACTTAAAATGGCTTCTTTTTATTTGACATAGCATTGCATGTAAACTCTGAAAAGCACACATACACACACACTTTCACACACTTTCACACACACACACACACACACACACACACACACACACACACACACACACACACACACACACACACACACACACACACACACACACACACACACACGCATGCATGCATTTGGAAAGATTTTGGATTTCTTGTCTTAGTTTAAAACACTAGAATGCAATAAAAATTGCCATCAAATTATCCTCTATCCAAAATCCCTTTCCTCTGGATGGCTTAGTACAAAAGAAGATGCACAGGCAAACTATTTGTATCCTGTCATCAAGAGCAAAAAAAAGAGATAGGCGTCCATGAAATTGCACAGGGCATGAACTGTAGACTAAAAAGCGATCTGCATGTCCCCTGAGACCCTGGCTACATGCAAACATCAACACGCACTGCGCACAGCGCCAAGCCTTAAAGAAAATCCTTAAAAGACAAACCCACAGACACGCAGCAGATGCTCCTCTGTGCTTGTCGAAACGACACGCTTTGATGTCTTAAAAACAACCAAACGCATCAAAAAAAGAGCTACATCTTAAATGATGAAAACAAAATGAAGATCGAGAGAGTTGGGGGGTGGGGGAGAGACATAGAGAGAGGTATGTCAAAAAAATAATCTACAAAAATGAAAGGTGTCTTAGAGGTAAAGGGAAACCCCTCAGTAGTCTGGACTTGTCTGACACCTTGATAATTTGGTGATAATTTGGTGCGACACAGAGGTAAGTGATGCCTTCCCCGAGCCAATTAAGGCATATCTGTCACCTCTTGCCTGGGTTCCAATGCTAAACAGCAGATCTCTGGAATGACTCATCCTGGAATACTGAGGTTGAAGGCTCAGCTTAGACTCCCAACATCTGCTGCTACGACATTGGCTTTGATCGTGGCACTAGTCTGAACGATACATATTGTAGTATATTATATATATCACAGTACACTTCAGTAGATTTTGTGTGTTGGATGCTTCGATATTGTCTTTGAACTGTGTCATTGACTTTTCTCAATGATATGTAGGCCTTCGTATATATTTCGCAGTAGGCCTACCTCCAGTTGTTTTTGTGTGTTGTATGCGTCAATATTGCTTTTGATCAATGGCACTATTCTGAACGATATATGGGCATAGTAGGTCTATACTGTTGGCTATATTTCTGATTAACTCCTTTAGATTTTGTATGTTGAACTATGATATTGCCTTTGAGCGGTGGTACTGAACAACAGTGTATATAGTGTACATTTCACAGTACTGCCAGTAGATTTTCTTTGTATCACTATGTCTCCAATTGGAAAACATTATGGCCATTAAGTATTGAGTCATAAAAAAAGCCACAGCACATTGAAATGATGGAGAGATTCGCAACAGTTTGACATATGTGGATATTGATGGGCGGCACTATTCCGAAACAATGTGAGAAAGCTGATCTGCGCACTGGGTGCTGCTAGAACATTTTATTACGTTCACTGTACATTGCAGTTTTTCAATGTTTCACAATATCTACTATTATCTAGTGTCTGAATTCGTTTTTTAATCCTGGTTGTGCACACCCTTCACCACTCTCAGGAGTCTATTCCGGAAAAAAAATAATATTTCACAGTACCTTCAATTGGCCAAATTATGGCAAAGTAAAACAGTATCTCAGTTAAAAAAAACCACACACACACACACACACACATACACGCATGCACATTTACACAAACACACGCACGCGCACGCACACACACACACACACACACACACACACACACACACACACACACACACACACACACACACACACACACACACACACACACACACACACACACACACAGTAAATGGAAATCTCTTTGAGTTAGCACTGTTGTGTTGGAGATCTCCCATACAGTAAACTACACACACACATGCACACGCGTGCGAGCACAACGGTTGATGTTTATATGATCTGTGCATCTGCCTCATTGCTCTCATGCTTTAGTCTTAATTAAATAAATTGCACTGACCCCCCACACTACATTTCCATGAGAGAGTTAAGGGAACAGAATGATTGGCCAATCAACCCACCTCACCCCACACCCTAATTTCCTGGTCAAGCTTTGGCAAAGGGTTAAATCAGGGTGTAATTTTATTTCTCAGTACTGCATTTTTTTTTTATTTCAAGGAAAAGTATGTCTTGGGTTTATTGCACTTCAATCAACCTCTAACTGCACCTCTTTCAATTTTCATTCCTTAAATAAATGCTGTTGGAATTAAACTTGCCACCATATTTGTATTCCAAAGGCAGGGAGTAAATGCAGAGTGAATTTTAGATTTTAAAAATCACCTCTACCATCCTTTTTTTTTAAATGACAATATATTTACCTCTAGTATATAGATGTAAAATGTACATCCTCTATCTTGTCTTCCCTTCTCCTCTCTTTTCTCTTCTCTTCCAGCCTTGGACAGGACTGAGTCTCCATTGCATGAACCTGATGCTGTAACCAGGAACTAGACTAGATCTATCAGGCCATCTATATATACCTCATGATCAATGATTGTCATTTTAACATTACATTTAACTACAGGTTAGAGGTAGTTTGGGGTGTCCATTATTGGGTGCTACTTTTGAAATCATCCTGTATCATTCCCCTTTTCTTTCCTGTGATGATGTAGTCGGATAATCATATGTATCATTTATTATATATCTTTTCTTCCAGCCATGGACATGACAGAGCCATCAACGTATCCGCCGCATTGTCTTAATTTTCACTTCAAAAACATTACATTTGCCTACAGGCTGGTACTTTGTGGTGTAAATTGTGGGGACAACTTTTTAAAACACCATATCTCACAGCCTTTTCCCTTCCCGCAATGCTGTAACCAAATTGGCAAGACAATGACATTTACACTGTAAAATGTACAGTAAATAGGTGTATACATGTAAATGGCTGTAAATGGTGAAACTTAACTTTTGAAATCACCCAATCTCAGCCCTTATCTCATCTCCCCTCCTGCTTCCAGAGCACTGAGCTTGTCTGCGTTGGCCAGAGAGCCTGAAGCTGTAACCAGATAGCGGGGTAAGGCTGTAAGTCTATCAGGCACGGCGGCGGTAGCGGCGGCAGCGGCGGCACACATCGCCAGCAGATGGGAGCCTAATCAGTGCGCTGTCTTAATTGCACCCAGTAGATTAACTCCCTCCAAACACACGGTTCTATCTTGCAGCCAAATTTGCTCAAATCAAAACCTTTATTTAGACTAATGGCCTCACGTTGGTCTTCCTTGGGTCACCGTGTTCCTTTTTTAACACACCCCCTCCATCTCTCTCTCTCTCTCTCTCTCTCTCTCTCTCTCTCTCTCTCTCTCTCTCTCTCTCTCATTCTCTCTCTATATATGTGCTTTTTCTTAGTCTCTCTACCTCTCTTCTCATTCACTCTCGCACTCTTTCTCTGTCTCTCTCTTGCACTCTCTCTGCCTCTCTGTCAACTGCTTTTTTTCCTCTAAAAAATCACACTTTGCCAAGCTTTCCATTTATGTAATTATTATACCTTGTCGGGGAGGCTGAGCAGACAGAATGTATTTGCGAGAGCAGGAAGGCTAGGCTAAGACTATACTGGGCAAGCACAGCACAGTCATACAGCAGTACACACTGCATATAATAGAGAGTCGATTTATCTTCTAGGGTAGTGTGTATTTGATCCTAGAGTACTGTCTAAGTGTTGAATTAACACTGTATATTTTAATGTGTAGTAAATATACATATACGTACGTATATATGTAACATTTTTGCAGGATAGACATAGGCCTACAACAGGCAATATCAATATAAATGTTTACACCTAATTTTGCTGCCCTTGTAATATTACTGTAGTCAAGTACGATTTACCACAACAGCATGTAACGTCATATGCTGTACTTGCACTGTCTTGGGCCTACATATGTACAATGAGCATATAATATCACATGTTGATACATGTCCACACACTAGAAATAACCGGTAAAATACTGTTACGATATGTACTAGATTACAAGAGGCTACTAATAATATAAAAAAGATTAAAAATAATAATGATGACTCAAAGCCCCATCAAATCATATCATGTGGTTGTTTTCTGGACTGAAAGGTAACAAAACTTTGAAACGGCATTATCACGATACTGCCTCCTTGCATAGCGATACAGTGTCATGACTCTGTGTATCACGATTTCTCAGTTCAATACAAAATTGTTACAGGCCTAATATGTCCTGTATATTTACAGTGTAGCATAATGTAGTGTGCAAGTACATCTTAAACGCATACTATTACTATACTATACATGAAAGAAGAGGTAAAAATAAGGTTACGATATGTACAGTATATGTACAGTATGTGTATGTAGCGTAACGTAGCATGGTGTGGGCTTACAGTAGCTGAGTCTGCAGATGGGGCCTAGAGTCTCAGGTGGGGCCTCCCTGCTCTTGTATATCTGTGCCGGTTAATGACGACACAAGTACAGCAGTCAGGTTCACTTGGAGCCTGATTTGCCTTGGGGCATCATTAAGAAGGGGTGAAAAAACGAAGAGTCTCCCCCCCTTCTCTCTCTCTCTCTCTCGCTCTCTCCCTCGCTCAGCTGTCTACCCAATGACACTCACTGAAATGACTTGTTCGAAAATTGTGGGAATTATACGGCCTTGTGGATTTTATTTTTTTTGCAGGGGGGAAATATCAGGGAAATATCTTGTCGAATGTCATTATCACACTAACTGAGCCATATTGCGGGATGTTTAAATAAATCCAAGTAGGGATTCGCTAATACACTGAACTGTTAGCCTGTCATTGGTAATTAAAACAATGAATCAAAAACGCATATACATAGTGTAAGCTACATACAGTATATCAAGCTAAATATGGGTCACATTGGGCGCTTATTCAGATGAGATCGCTTATATAAAATCCAATCTAAAAAAAAAATAAACATGGCGTCCAGGCAGATTCAGCGTAAACAGGAAAGCAGGTATGAGGCAAGGGGATGGGGAGTACAGTACTTCCGGGGTCATCTCCGCGCTAGCCTTGCATAGCACTCCGCACAACCACTGCTGCTCACATAATGGACGTTTCCATAGTGACGGGCCAAGAAGCATGTGCTAAATCAAACTCAAAAAGCCATTTTTTTTGGAGTACAACAGCACTGAAGCAGTGTGTGAGTGAGTGAGTGAGTGAGTGAGAGAGAGAGAGAGAGAGAGAGAGAGAGAGAGAGAGAGAGAGAGAGAGAGAGAGAGAGAGAGAGAGAGAGAGAGAGAGAGAGAGAGAGAGAGAAAGCGTGCTGGAGCAAGAGAGTGGAAAGGAGAAAAAACACTGACTGCAAGGTTATGCATTGTAGCCAATCGAGCCCACATGTAATTTAAAATAAATAAGCCGGCTGCCTCTCCACACATGAAGAAAAAAATAATCCCATTTCAAACAGCAAATCTTTTTTTCTGCTCCTCTCTCACTCTCTCTGTGTGTGTCTCTCTCTCTCTCTCTCTCTCTCTCTCTCTCTCTCTCTCTTTCATTTGAACATTTTTGCCCGCCAGGACCATTTCAAGAAACGAAATGCAAGCCGAGCATCTACAAAACTAGATTAAATGTCCAACTGGTATGTGTGCTTTAACGTTGACTCTTTCCCCACTGGGGCTAAATGCTGAGCATGAGGGTGCTGTGAGCTGGTATGTTTCCCCCCATCTCTTGTTCGAGTGGACACCCTTGCCAGTCAGTCAAGTCAATCCACACACACACACACACACACACACACACACACACACACACACACACACACACACACACACACACACACACACACACACACACACAGCACAGCAGAGCACAGAACAGTGGAGCACAGCACAGCACAGCACAGAGCTGAACGAACAGGGCAGAGCAGGGACTCAGGAACTGTGATTAATGGTGAAGCCTTATTGTTCTGTTATGAGTTTCTAAGGAGGCTGTAGAGACGGAGGTGGTATTTCAATATGAAGTTATTACAAAATAAATCAGATTTTTTTTCCCCTCTCTCCAGCTCTCTCTGCTTTTTTTGGGTGCGAGGTGGTGGAGGGATGGTGTTTGGGTTTGGAGGGGGGCTCGGTGGTGTTTTGGGGGGGGGGGGGTGCCTTTTACATCAACGAGCTACTGGATTTGAGGGTTGTCTTGCCTGCCTGCCGGAGATAGATACAACGTGACGCCAACGTTGGCTACGACCAACCAAGCTCCCTCCATTCCTCCCCTTGCTTTGCGCACATGCTCAGTGTCGACCGAGCTGAGGCTCTTCTCGTCCCCCCCCGCTCACTCTTTTTTGTTGTCGATTGTTTCCGCGTATATAGAATCCGCTCGTACAACCTTCTCAGCAATTTTATTTTTTTGTCGTTGTCGTTGTTCCTTCACAATTAAAAAAAATGTCCACCTCCTTTCTCAGCTTTCTGATATGCAGTATATCTACATCAGTGTGTAATAATTCACATGCGTATATCTATTCTACACTATTTGGCTGCTTTTTAAAATTTTATTTTTCCATTTTCAGAAATGGTAGAGCGAGAGGTATCCACCACCCCACAGGTTTTCAATATGGCTTCCACCACTGTCCGCTTGTCACTTCCCACCGCCTGCCTCATTTTTTTTCGCTCTGTCTGTCATTTTCCAAGAGGCTCTCTCCATTTTCTTCAACACCACCCCCCCTCCCCACACACACACACACACAGCGCCCCCTTTCCTCTCCATCACCATCCCTAATACTGACCCCTCTCTGCACACACACACGTATACGCAAACACATACACACACACACACACACACACACACACACACACACACACACATACACACACGCAAACGCCATCATCCTCTCCAACACCACCGCAATCGCCCGGCTTTCTCTTGTGTATCTCACCCTCCCCAGCCTCAACCACCACCGCTGCTATCTCTGCGAACACACCCTAGCCTGTTTTCATCCACCGGCCGAAGCCCCGGCACCCCCTATCACCCCCCCACCCCACCCCCATTGCATTGCACCCCGCTCATAGACCTACAGTATGTGCCACCAGCAGCACTGCTGCAGCCCAGCAATGTTTGCCTGCGAGGAAGGGACCGAGCACACGGTCAAATGAAAACATATATGTGGACACTGGGGGAATTAATGGCTGGCCGCCTTGCCTTGCCTTGCCTTGCCTGGACTCGCCTTGCCTTGTTTTTCCTTGCCTTCGTGCTGCATGGTGCTGCGCTTCCACAATTGCACACACTTCCATACATCCATACATATAACACATATATCCCTTCACTCGCGTAATATGTCTATTGTACACATTGTCGGTTGTACGGACAAACACACATACAAGCACATGCAGACCCGCATGCACACACATATAATGTATAAACACACACACACACACACACACACACACATAGATACACCTTCTACAGAGCCGCATAGCATTCTTCTACGCACTGCATGGATACAGTAGTTTACATACACACACACACACACACACACACACACACACACACACACACACACACACACACACACACACACACACACACACACACACACACCATCTTCCTTCCATGTCCACATCTGCGAAGGCAAGAAGAGGGAGGCTGTGGCGTTCCATCTCCTGATAGGAGGTTCTGTCTTATAGGCTGCCTGCCTGGCCTGCATCCTTCTCCGCCTGCCTGCCTGCCTGCCTGATCCCAAAACGCTCGCCTCCAATGCTCCCATCCTCAACGCGCCACAACCATTTCCACAAGAGCATCATCACATCATCTGTCGCCTATAGTTTGTTTTCATTTATCCGTTCTTCCTTATATGTAGGCCTATATATGTCTATCCACGTGTATTTTATTTATTTATATATTTATTTATTTAAATTCGGGAGAGCTTCTCCAGGCACGTGCCTTCACAACAGCATCTCTCGCTCCACTCACAATTCAGCAGGTCACCCAGGAAAAAAAAAATCCTTATTTACACCCTTGCGTCTCTAACATACTGTGCGAAAGACAAATGGAAAACACAAACTCCTTATCCAGCCTGATGCTGAAGCCAATGCAATGTTGCAAATAATTGTGCCAAATAATTCTATCAAATCAAAAAGACATTACATGTCTTTTTATGGATGGAGGTTTAGCCTAGAGTCGTCGCTTGGCTATTGCTTACATTGGGGGCCATGCTTTTACGTGTATGAATGGACAAATTTGGGGAATAGGAAATGTGAAAATGCTCTAGATGGATAATCATTTCTTTAAATGATAGCCTCTATCATTTTGCCAACTTGTTTTTGAAACAATCATTCACATGAATGTTTTGCAAGAATAGGGGCCAATATGCAAACACATGAAATACGTCACTCATGGCTCAGATCAATATCTCCTGTTTTTTTTCACAGGGACATAAAAAATGCTCAGATTCAACTTGAAAAGAAAATCTTTACAAATCAATGCTTTTAAAACACCACTTAAGCTTGAGGTCGCATCAATTAATAGTTCACATGCACAACACATGACGAGAAAGGCGCATCATGTGTAACACCCCCCCTCATCATAATCCTAAACATATTGACAACATGCATAGCCCCTTTTCGCCTCATCTCAGCTTAATTTTTGTTTCTCTGTTGAGATGCCCGGGTCGTGCACGCCGCTGGATGTTGTTAGGGCCAAATTATGTGGCTAGGTAAGCTTTTGAAGGCAGCGCAGTAGCCTCGCCCGTCAAGATTTTTTTCTTTCCTTTTTTTCTTCTTTTGCATAGGTGACCACCCGTGGCACCACTGAAATATTTCAATGAATTTGCATCACGGGCGACTTTCAGCTCATCACGTCCCCGTTTTGCGCCAGCTTTGCATAAGCACGTGGAAGCTGAAACTGAGGTCAATTAAGTTTTCCACCCGCTAATGCAGAGAAAATTTAAAATGGGACTAACCATTCAAGATGCTCTGGGAAAAGATAAAAGCCAATATCCACATGCCCCGCTCCTTTCAATCCCTCAGCTAGGCTTTTCTCTTCTCTGTCCACGCACTTTGTCCACTGGTTATTCTTGATCACCCTTAAATGTGCCAGTTGCAAGGTTATAAGAAAAGCAGTCCAGCTCTCCGCGGAAAAAGGGGGGTTACTCCGCGTCTCCCTTTGCACTGATGCGCTCTGATGGGGCTGGTGGTGATCCGATTCCTCCTCACCCTTCTCCCGTCTTTGCGCTGGAAGGGCGGATGTGCTTGTGTGATTGTCTAGGTTAAAGCTGCGATGGAACTCTCTGCCTGCCTGTGCCGCGCTGGTGTACCGTGTGTGCTCCGGTGTTTCCTGGTTGTTGCCTCGCCTGCGCCGCTCAGAGCTGCAAAAAGGGGCTTCCGCGCACAGTCGTCCAGGTGCGATGCTGAGTCAGAGAGTCGGCAAAAGGCAGCAGCGGCTCCGTACTACAACCAGGTGGCAAAACGGGTGGAAAACAAACGAACCCAACAAAAAACAAAACTTAGACAGAAAGAATGCGCAAATTAAATCAAATGTCATTGGAAAAAAATAGAGTAAAAAAAAAAAAAACCTAAGAAAACCAATGCATGTCCGGAGGAGGGAGAGAAGATGAAGAAAAAAAGGAACTGGAAAAAATTAAAAAGCAACTCAAAAATAAAAGGAAGTCATGAGAATTTAACAATAATGAAAACCAAGAGTGGGAAAGCTAAAGCGGTAGACAGAATGAATAGATCCCAAACTCAGACCATCTTCACCACCTCTCTCCGGCCATAAGGCAGCAAGCTCACGCATCTTCTTCCCCTAGCCGGTATAATGGCATTGGTCCCTGCGCTACCCCTCTCTGCCTTTGAGCGTTACAGAATAACACTCTCCCCTGCCTCCCTCCGCTGCCGGTTTAATTCCTCATAGCCTTAAAGGAGCCGAGTCTCCCGCCTCCCTCTCTCTCTCACACACACACACACACAGGCACGAGGTGTGAGTGCAGACCATCAAACAGCTCCCTGGCGCTCGAGCAACGCGGACATACGCTGCCTCTTTATTAGCCAAATGAGATGAACAACTTGATGGCGCAATAAAGTTTCAAAATGTTTTGTCTGGAGCCAGGAGACTGTGCGGTAGCCTATTCTTTTTTCTGTTCTGTTCTCTTTTTATTTCGCATGAGGTGTTGTTAGCCGAACGGTTGCTGCAGCCTGGAAATGTCATAGGCTACCGGTTAGGTTTTTTTTTTTTTTTTTACCGCCAAACCTGGTCAACATTCTAGTGTTTTTTTTTTCAGCGCGCGAGTCTCATTTCCATAGTGTATGTTTAGAGGCACCTGGAAATGGCAGACATGGCTTAAGTAAAGCCGTGGCCCCCACCGCCCCACTGACCTTGACGACTTTAATTCCTTCTCCTCCGAAGGAAACACAGAGTGCACAAGAACAACAATAATAATAATGGCATCCCTACAAGCAAACAAACACATGGACACACAAATGCAGCATAGCACCCAGAGAGAGAGAGAGAGAGAGAGAGAGAGAGAGAGAGAGAGAGAGAAATCAATTTCACAAGCAATTTCAGCTAAGGTGGGAGGCCATCTCTTTTACCACAACCTTGTTCTTTCTGTGTGTGTGCAGTAGCCTTCCCCAGAAAGGATCATAGCCAGCATGTTATTTTTTTCTAAACAGGGTCATTGCCAGGCCATTTAGCAGATCTCATGTGAATGCAGCGGACTGTTGTTAGCATGTTGTGTAGGTTCTGCAAATGGCTGAAATGGCTGCTCAAATTATTGTTACATTTCTGTCATTGTTATTTTAAAAAAAAAATCACACAATCTGGCTGTTGACAGAATTACGAGAAAATGATAAACAATAGAAATGAATTCATCACTTTAAATTAATTAGAAATTTAAATATTCAAATTAACTTATTTCAATAATTAACTTATTTTATGTATCCTTGCTAATTTCATAAGCATAACAATAATAATACTAATTTAAATTAATTCTGTGCGTGTTGTAGGCCTACCCGATGGTGAAATGATTGTAATTAAAGATTATTTTTTTCCAGGGGGATGAAAAAAAATCTAAATAATAAAAAAGATATAAAGATGTAGGGTGTGGCATTTCACCGTGAATCAGGGAGAAAAGAAATACAAAAACAACATTTTTGCCAGAAATGACTGCAGTGCATTAATATAGGAATTTAGTCCAGATTAATTCCTGTAAAAAAAACTTTCCTGTCTCAATGGCTGAAATTTCTCTGACATTGATTCCTCTGAATCCTGTCAAAGCAAAGACATGTTGATGGCTGCTTGTGAATCTACAGACTCGCTCTTTTCTTTTCTCTCTGTCTTTTTTTTTTTTTTTGGTCCAGCCCAGCCTCGATTTGAGTTCAAGTCCAGCCTTCGTCTTAGTGCAGGGCCACATCTCATTCGCTTAGCCTCCACATCACACGTCTCCACGGCGATAGCAGGACCCAGCAACCATGGAAGCCCTGAAGCGCCACATCCGGGTACCACAGAAATGTAGGCCCCCCTCTCGACACTCAACTCCAACACCAACCCTACCCGCCCGCCCGTCCAACCACCCGCATGCCGCAAACACAAACGCAGACAACAACACAGACGTGCATGCGTACAAACCAGGAAATGAGTTCA
>NC_085864.1:8965107-8975107 GCF_034702125.1 Engraulis encrasicolus | reverse complement strand
GTTCACAAAAAACTTTTGAAATTGAGATTTACTCTAAACCTCTAGGTCCCATCCCATTTGGAAATCACTTTAAAACATCTCCACCGATATACGTAGTACCTTCAAGATGTACATGTACAGAACTGTTAGGGCAACTTTGCATTTAGCAGTTAGTGCTCTTTGCCGTCTTTGCTAGCACAGCACCGAAAGGTTGTGAAGGAGATAGTGGAGATTAGTTGGAGCGTTGGTGTTAGCAGAGATAGTGCGTGTTAGTGTGGGGCATTAGGCCCAGCTAGGCCCGCTAATTGGATCAGTATGGAGTAGTAGTAGTAGGCCAGTAGAGTGGGGTTAGTAGGTTGGGGTATTAGGGATATACTACCTAAAGAAGAGGTGAGCTGTAGGGCTATAAATGGTACACTGAGAAAAAAATATAGGCCTAGGGGTGAATTCAGGTAAATTGGGCCACTTTGGGCCATTCATTTATGCAGAAAAGTGGCCCAAATTACCTGGATTCACCATGGTATATTTGTTGACCAAACCTAACACAATTAAGTCATCTTGTTTCTTTGAGTTAAGTATAGTCAATTTATTTTGAGTGTAGCATGCTATTGCCCAATTAATCAGACCTATTTCAAAATTAATCTGAAGGATTATTTTGAGTTTTCAATTGTGGAAGTTGATCTACACAGTATCTCATTACTTTGCCGTGATGGGTAATACGTTCACGAAAAAGAACCAGAGTAGTTGTTCAAGTAACAAATCATTTTTTAGTGTGTTGAGGGGTATGCAAAGTGTGATGGAGCATTTGGCTTAATGGTGCATGCTAACAAGGGAGATTTGTATGATGATTTAAAGATGCATAATTGTAATTACATTACATGACACTTAGCTGACACTTCTATCTAAAGCGACTTACACTCATTCCAGGTATAGAATAAGGTCATGGTTACAGTCCCTGGAGCAATGTGGGATCGGGTGCCTTGCTCAAGGGCACTGAAGCCATGAACCAAGGTGGGGGGAGTTGATGGCAGGACTCAAACCTGCAACCCTCTGGACTGAGGTCCAACACCCAAACCACTGAACCACGGCCGATGTATCTCTTTGTATCTAGTGTAATGCAATGTATCTATTTTTTTCTGTTGAAAACAGATATTCCAATTATATCATCAAGCCCGGCGTGTAATCAGCGCTGTTGTGCAATACAAAGTAATTACACATGGCCATCATTTATCATTAGATGCTTTTGCTTGTGTACGCATCCTTTTCAACACCAGCATTAGGGATTGTTTTGAAACAGTGGCGAGAAACAGTGAGAAACCGTGATGTAGGTATTGTATTTCAAACGTTTAAATACTGATTAATGAATTATAGGCTTTTCACACCTGGTCCCTTGCAGCGATTTCATTGAACTCCAGACCTGTGACTCAGCATTCTCTGCGCATATGTGAATGCTCCAAAGTGTACCCAAGCCCCCTCTGAAGTGAACTGAACCTTTATTGGCGTGGTCTCAGTACAGTTCGCTTATGAGCTGTTAAATGACAAGTTACACTTGTGACTAGTAGTAATCACTTGAGGTAGCTCTAGAGGACCGGGTGTGATCAAAAGGAGGACTGACATACCATGATAGCCTAATTGGACCAGAAAGAGCAGCCACACTCACAATATGAGCAGAAACCGAACTGAGTCTTTTGCTATCTGTTCACTTTTTGGACCTCTTAAAGAGGATTGAGTTTGGTTCACTTAAAAGGGACTAGGTGTGAAAGCACCCTTAGAAACCAATGACGACGATAATATGACCACAAGGTTAAATGATGACAATGCACAAAATGTTAGAATTAAAAAAAATAAAAAAAACACACACACACACAATATCAACATCTTATTAAAATTACAGTATTTATGTTATACAGTATATTCTGCTTTGTAGTGTACGTGGGGAATCACAACTTACATTTGTATTGTCGTCGCATCATCAGCTATGATTATTTCCAGAGCGAGTAACCACAGCTGATGATGCGACGCACTCGGCAATCTCCTTTGTGGACTTTTGTGTCAAATAGTTGGCTTGACCGTAACTGTAGATATTGTCAAGGTAGTAGCTTCACAAAACACATTCTGCAGACCTTTCAAGAATACATGAAGGGCTTTGGACACTTCGGTTTATGTGTGGATACCCTCAACATATTACGAGGTACGTGTGACGTTGTTTTGAGCTGTGCAAGACGTTAAAATGTTGTGTTTTTGAAATGTGTGTAACCGCCGAGAAACGATGCCCGCAATCTATCATATTGCATAGCTGATATGGCTAACGAGGCTAACGTGATATTATCAAACTTTCTCAAAACGCATCCTTTTGCCTTGATTTTGCTCTAGAGTGACTGTATTTCATCCCAAACATGCAAAAATGAGGCAAACTTGTTCCAACTCCGGATAAATCCTTTAAAGATACATGTGCAGTAGAGTGATATACTGTATGCACTGATCTTAATAAAGGGGACGCCATGTGCGATTCATAGATGAAACCAGTGTTGCCAATTTAGCAACTTTGACACTACATTTAGCGACTTTTTGACATCCCTGGCGACTAAAAACATCATTTAGCGACTTTAGTGACTTTTTGGTGCATCTGGCTACTGTTTAAAGCGCGCAGTTTCAATGTCAAAATAATTGTTTTTCAACATACCTGTATGTGTAATGGTGCCTTCACGGGCTCGGGACCTCTCGAGACAGCTGACGACACTACTCACGTGACAACCGAGTTCTGGACTTTGGCGCATGAACGGCACAGATCCCGGAACAATCGGGAATCGTGCCTGTTTTGTTTTGGTCCTCTTTTCTTTTTTTCACCACCACTTGAGCCTCCACATCCACGACATATCATTTTAGCTTAAGTAGGCTAAATTAAACAGTCAGAGACCAGCATTACTGACATGTGTGCATCTGCAATTGAATGACATTAACTGGTGTTGTTGATAGTGATTACAAGATGACATTTAAGAGTGATTCTACAATTCGCCTGCGCTTCTGGCAAAAGCAAAATGTCAATTACCAGTTTTTTTTTTCAACTAAATGACCTAGATGTTTACATAGTGTACAAAGTATATATTTAAGTTTCCAAACAAACTTATTCTTAAATCATTTGATAAATACTCTAATGAAAGCGAACATTTGCTTGATTATTTTGTCAACAGTGTTATGGACAAATACTATGTATTGTGCGGCATGCACAATGAGAGCGTACAGAGACGACTCCTAACTGAAAAAGACTTGACGTTACAAAAAGCGTTAGAACTCGCAATAGCAATGGAAACGGCATCCAAAGACGCCATGCAATTGCAAAAGAAAGTGTCTACTGAAGCACACAGTGTTAACAAATTCACAACCAAATCTGCCAAAGCAAATGCATGTTTTAGGTGTGGAAAGGGATCGCACGACCAGGCAGACTGCTGGTTCCGTGACAAAAACTGCATGAAGTGCAATAGGAAAGGGCACATACAGAGAATGTGTAAAAAGAAAGCAAATGAGGAAAAACAGAAAACAAAACGAAATGAGGAAAAACACAGAAGCTGGAAAAAGGATAAAAGAGTAAATGAAATGAATGACACAGATGCTAGTGGATCAGCCTCTGATGAGACAGACAATGGATTGGCTCACATAGAATTGCATTCAATGACAGAGAGTGAGAAGAAAATGATATGGGTGACCCCAAAGATTAATGGAAAGAAAATAAAGATGGAGCTTGATACTGGATCAGCACTCTCACTTATATCACTGAAAGATTACAAAGATAATTTTGCAGATGTGAAATTGAAACAGACACCAATCCTACTGAAAACATACACTGGAAAAAAGGTGGCGCCAGTGGGAAAAATTAACGTTAAAGTGATATATGAAAATAAAAGGAAAGTGCTTGACTTGTATGTGCTGCAGCGTGGAGGAGTTCCGTTATTCGGACGTGATTGGCTGCAAATGATCCAGCTCAATTGGCAGTTGATTAAAGCCATGCAGTGAGAATGGAAACAGTAAAGCTACACAGGGAAAGCTGAACCTGTTACTCCAACGCGCAGCACCAGTGTTCGAAGAGGGCATAGGAACTCTCAAGCAGATGAAGGCGCGTGTCACAGTAGATGAGCACGCCTCGCCCAAGTTCATGAAAGCGCGTCCTGTCCCCTATGCGCTACGCCCAAGAGTGGAGACAGAGTTACAACGGCTAGAGGAGCAAGGCATTCTGTCCAAAGTTGAATGGTCAGACTGGGCAACCCCAGTGGTGCCAGTTGTGAAGAAAAATGGTGCAATAAGGCTATGCGGCGACTTCAAGGTAACGGTCAACCCAGTCCTTCATGCAGATCAGTACCCATTGCCCCGCATAGAAGACATTTTTGCTTCACTAGCCGGAGGGCAACACTTTTCAAAGATTGATTTGGCCCAGGCTTATTTACAAATGGAAATGGATGCTGAGTCGAAAAAGTTCCTCACCATTAATACCCACAAAGGCCTTTTTCAATATAATAGGCTAGTGTTCGGTATCGCATCCGCCCCTGCAGTGTGGCAGCGTGCTATCGACCAGGTGCTACAGGGCATCCCAGGCACGCAGTGCTACTTAGATGACATCATAGTCACAGGGCAAGATGACAGCTCTCATTTAGCTAATCTGGAAGCAGTCCTGAACAGGCTAGCTGAGTGTGGACTTAGAGCCAATAAGGACAAATGTGAATTCTTTAAAGACTCCATCGAGTATTGTGGACACAGAATTGACCGAGACGGTCTCCACAAATCTCAGGATAAGATTGATGCCGTCCTTAAAGCGCCAAAGCCCACCAATGTCCCACAGCTTCGCTCATTCTTAGGATTAGTGAACTACTATCACAAATTCCTACCGAATCTTGCAACAGTGCTTCACCCCTTGAACACCCTCCTGCAAACCAAGGTGACATGGAAGTGGACGAACAGCTGTGACATGGCGTTCAAGAGTGCGAAGGAACTCATCACATCGGAAAGAGTACTGACTCACTATAACCCGGACTTGCCCCTACGACTGGCTTGTGATGCCTCGCCATATGGCATCGGTGCCGTCCTTTCACACAAAATGCCAGACGGCTCCGAACGTCCAATTGCCTTTGCATCTCGATCCTTATGTGCTGCTGAAAAGAACTATGCACAAATTGACAGGGAAGGGCTCAGCCTTGAGTGGGGTGTGAAGAAATGTAATCAGTACTTATATGGGAAGCGATTCACCTTAATTACTGACCACCAACCCCTAGTGGCCATTTTTAACCCAGGAAGTCAATTCCTGCGATGACTGCAGCACCCTTGCAAAGGTGGGCGTTTTTCCTCGGTGGACATGATTATGTGATAGAGTACAAAGGCACACTACAGCATGCAAATGCTGATGGACTCTCACGCTTGCCTTGTGAACCCGAGGACAAAGCATCTGCAGACCCAGCTGAAATGTTCCATCTGGCCCATGTTGAGAACTTACCTGTCACAAGCGCACAGATCAAACTGGAAACCAGCCGAGATCCAACCCTGGCAAAGGTGCTTGAGCTAACGGTGAAGGGGTGGCCTGACAAAAACACAGTGGGTTTACCTGAGTACTTCAGTCGACGTGAACAGCTATCCATGTGTCATGGGTGCATCATGTGGGGAACCAGAATCGTAGTGCCGCCCAAGCTATGCCCCTACGTCCTGGAAGCACTCCATGAGGGACACATGGGCGTCGTTAAGATGAAGAGCCTTGCGAGAAGCTACATATGGTGGCCAGGCATTGATCTACAGATAGAGGAGATGGCCAAATTATGTAACGGGTGTCTTGAGAGACAAAAGCAACCTCCACCCGCTCCTGTCCACAGCTGGGAGTGGCCCACCGCTCCTTGGCAAAGGATTCATGTAGATTACGCCGGGCCATTCCTCGATCGTATGTTCCTTGTTGTGGTCGACGCATATTCAAAGTGGCCAGAGGTCTTCATTGTGAAAAATGCCACAAGCACAAAAACAGTCGAAGTGCTCCGCACACTGTTCGCTAGAACAGGATTGCCTGAACGACTTGTCAGTGACAATGGCTGTCAATTTACCTCTGAAGAGTTTCAGTCATTCATCCGGAGAAATGGCATCAGGCACACCACATCTGTACCTTACCATCCTGCTACGAATGGTGTAGCTGAACGCTTCGTCCAATTGTTTAAACAGTCAATGAAAACAATGTCAAACTCCCACATGTCTCTGCAAGAAAAGATGGCAAAGTTCCTACATGCCTACAGAAATGCTGACCAAGCCCCAGCTGTACTGTTCATGGGTAGACGACTGAGGTCACGTCTCGATCTGCTAAAGCCTGACCTGTGTAGAGATGTCATGCAAAAAACAGTCCCGCAAAGCAAAGACTGGTCAGGTGAGAAACTTTGTGATCTGACAACAAGGTCTAGCCAGAGACTATCGTCACTCCAAGCAGAAATGGCAGCGCAGTGAAATCTTGTCCAAGACAGGGCCCCTGACCTACACGGTGCAGATTGGACATCACATCTGGCGCAGACACGTTGACCAACTGCTAGATGCAACTGCTCATCATGCAACCAACAACAGGCCTGAGGATGATGCTCATGTCTCTGAGGATTCTGATGAACTCATGTGCACAGCCCCAGAGCCTCCACTTCAAGTTGAAGATGGAAATGCTACACCTGATACTGCAGACCCAGAGGTTCCTGCTCAGAGCTCTGATACTCGAGAGAGACGCTATCCTGAAAGAACTCACCGTCCTCCTGACAGATTGACGCTCTAACCTAACAAAAGAATACAATGTGTGATGTGTGTTTGATGTTTAGTGTGAAGTTTAGTGTGAAGTTTAGCACTAAGGTTCAAGTTAAGGTGTTAAGATTAATGTGATCACCTTAAGATATAATTGCCTCTAGGTAAAGGGTATTGAATTACTTTCTTTAATGTATCAGATAGACATCAATGCTGGAAGGGAGGAAATGTTATGTTCACATTAATATGGGAACTACTTTTAGTTATTTTACAGTGACTACTTTATGTTATGCGCATTGATACTTAACCTACAGGTGACCTAGAGTAATAACACCTTTATTAATAGAGTAGTGATATGCCAAGCAATGACTGTGCATTGTAATGATTCTTCCAATACCTCGATAAAGGCAACGTTAGCTTTACTTCGGTGTTCGAGTGAATTATGTATGTTGTGAAAGTGACAAACACAACATACTACAGAGTTGAAACAACATACGTTTGAAAGTGCTTATGTCCCTTAGCAATACTGTTGTCATTAATCTGTGCAACTGATATAGAAAATGTGATTGTTGAGCTTCATAAGTAGGATTTTATGATTCACTGTGATACAGACTGACACATTTTTCATTAGAAATCCCTGTAACGTCTGATTTGAATTTAGTCACCCTCCTTACACAAGACTTCCTTCTCCAGAGATAATCCCTAGTGTCTGTTCATAGGATTTTTCCAACACATAAGGGATCAATAGCACAAAAGACAATTTCAAAACAGTCAACCGTGTTACTCAACTGTGTTACGGTCAACAGTGCAGGGGAACAAGTCGGCACTTTTTTAGGAGAAAAAACAGAGCAGACAAACCCATCTCCCTAGAACACAAATTATGTTGTTTGTTTGTCTGTCAATATGGAGATAAATTGGCAAAAACATACTCCTCCTCAACTGTCATAGCTAATTGTAACACCATTGACGGTAACACGGCTTGACATTTCAGTCATTTTTATGGTGTTGTGCTAACTGAGGACCTCAGAAGTTCCACCACAACACCTTAATCAATTCATGTATTTGTATGCTTTATCTGTGTTTTTCTACATGTGATTTCTAATTCAGATCCTTATGAATATGTTGATAACACAGTTGACAGGCAATTTTCCCGCTATGAGAACATGAAAAAGAATGAATTAAATTATGGAAGGATGGAGCTCAAAACTTACCAAAAAGTCTTCCCATATCCTGCCAAAGAGGTTATGACATCACGTGATGTTATTCGTATGGCCTAAGACCAAACCATTACTGATTTATGGAGGGGGTTTCAGACCGTGACACGGTTAACACAGTTTTCGTGGACACACACAAAATGGCAAATTTCATGTATAATGGAAAGGACAGTGGTCTTTCTGACAGTTTTGTCATATTGTAATGATTACTGTGAATCAACATTTGCAATCGTCTTGGGCAAAGCAAGTTTCTTTACATGCTAATATGAAGACTGAATCTGACATTTGGAAAACGGGACGGCATGAAAACGGCCAAAACCAGAATTAAATATTCATTTTTGCTGAGGGAAATAATGCCATGTCCACACTTTCTGTGTTATATGAGAGATAAATATGTCCAAAACAGCATTGGATGCAGTTAATAGTTAGTGGAATTGGCAAATAAAATCCATGGAGTTAAAAGCCCAGATGAATCGTAGAATCACACTTAAGCATTTATGATACTGTTTACATGCCAGTTTCATGCATGGATGCCACGTTGATGATGCGTGTGTCGTCACACAAAACATAAGCTTTGGAACTCGTTGTTATACTTCCGCCTGATATCAACCGTGAGAAATATCGATCTGACATTGCGACACCAAATGCTTACGCCCACTTTCCTCGAGTTTTAGGTCGGTTTTCTTGGGATTCTCGAAATTTTAAACGTGCCATAAGTCTGCCCTGCCGTCAGAAGCGTTTTCCACGGTTAAGCAGGGCTGCAGATTAGACCTCCAAACAGTAGCTGGCACCCATTTGTACTGTGAACAAAGGCATGTGGGCATGCTTTCCAGGGATCAGCATGTCGTGCGTGATGCTGTGAAGTTGGCACCCCATATGTTGAAAATCTGAATAAAAGCATTTTGGTTTGTTTATGCATCGTTTTTGCAGGCAAAATGAGCGTTTGTGCACAAACCCTCTTTAAGATATTTACATTTTAAGAGATTGGTGACCTTAGGTCATGACGTCATCTGGCGACTTTTCAGCGAGCCTACAGCGACTTTGGCTGATTTTGTTGGTTTTTTTTGCAACACTGACTGAAACAACAGCTGGAGGTGGGACATGAGACAATTTTTGTGCGGAACAAGGAAGTAGAGCATCATTCCCCATGCATCTCTCTGGGAGACTTGAAACGATGTACCTCCTTTGAAATTCTTGCTGAGTTGGCTCTGTTACCTTCATTTCAAACTGTAGTTTCCTGTCCCTTTCAAACAACCCAAATATTTTTTTCGGCCTGACCCCGAGAGCTATTCAATTGTTTAAATGACAAATTAACATTGTTAGTTTGGTTGATTGACAGTTAGACTTGTTTTTGAATTATTTTGATTGACAATCAAACGCGGTAAGCCAGCCGATCAGCCCTTGTTCTCTACGTTGCAAAGGTACGCTTCTGGAAATTTAAGGCAGATATATTCTCGCAGATCAATCGCAGATGTCTTAAAACCGTTGAATGGAATACAGTAGATGCCTGCTGTCCATATACCATACATGTCAGTGACTGTATATCTAATGAGTTGACCTTGACCTACTTCATGGCAGGCATGGGCAACTTTGATAATAAGGAGGGCCACATTTCTTCATCACCACCATAGGAGGGCCATATGACCACGACAGATCTGACTGCAACTTGCAGAGTTTGAGGTGTAGTTGGTTGCTCACTGACTGCCGATATTGTTTGGAAGGAATATGAGTGTTTAGTCAACAGTACAATTACAATGGATTGATTCAGCAATGTTTTAAGAATAAATCTGGTCGTTATAATATATATATATATATATATATATATATATATATATATATATATATATATGTTTAATCTACAGGCCACACTGAGTGAGGAGGCCGCTGCAAGTGGCCCCCGGGTCTCCAGATGGCCTTCCCTGCCAAGACAAGTAGACTAGTAGGCCTATATTTCAGAACACGAAACCATGGTACCCCCCTTTTTGTTACATGTGCAGTATTTACTGTAAAGTTTATGCTGCATTACACTAGTAAGCGCACTACTTTAAGTAAGTATAGTACACTAGTAA
>NC_085864.1:8950107-8952607 GCF_034702125.1 Engraulis encrasicolus | reverse complement strand
GCTCCCCAACAGCAGGCCTTAAAGAGGGTTCAAAGACAGGCCAGAGACGGCCCAGATAAGATCTGGTAATTTGGGGGGGGGGGGGGGGGGGGGGGGGGCATGTGACACACATATCACATGGAGGTAGGGGGGAAAAATTACCCTCGTCACCTTTTCCATACATGCCCCCGATCCCTCTTGACAAACACAGGGTATTAGAGGGGTCTTCTTTCTTGTAATAATGATATGTGTATGCAGTACATTATACAGTAATATAGTGCACGGCAATACGAACATGACAGCAGTTCACTATTTTCCCCAATACACACACAAATAAATAAAATCATTTTGTCAGCTCTATTTTCTTTTTACATACTGTAATGGTATCTTATTTATCTTGTTAGAGTAACACTGTCAACTGTAATAACTCATTGACTGTTGAGGCACTTGCTAAAGCTCATCTCATCTCATGGTGGCTGCTTACTTGGGAAAGAGAAGCAGCAGAAAGCGGAGAACATGGAGGGGGAATAATCTGCCCCTTATCCTCCATTTTGTGTAAACAAACCACAAATTTCCCTCGGGCAGGAGAAGCAGCAGCAGCAGCAGCAACAGCAAGAGCAGCAGCTCTGTGATGTGGCGGAAAAACAAACGAGGTGGCGCCACAGCCAGAGCCGGTTCAGGAGCTGGAGTCAGTCCTGATGCTGGAGCTGATGCCGTGGTGATGTGGATGTGGATGTGGATGTGGATGGGGATGCTGATGCTGATGCTGATGCTGATGCTGATAATGTGCTTCCTAGCTGATACGTCTGGCTAGTGATGTGGAAGCCATGCTTGCTTGCCTGCTTGCTTGCTTGCACAGCGACTGGTGCATGGGGAGCGTGTTTACATACGCTCTAGAGACTGGATGCTGGGGGTTTAGCTGCTTGCCGCTCTGGTAACAGAGGGGGTGATGCTTGCTGGCTGCTCCGAAAACTGTTTGTTACTTGCTTGCCGGCTGGCTTCTCTGACAACTGTTTGATGCTTGCTTGCTTGCTAGCTTCTCTGACAACTGTTTGGTGCCTACTTGCTTGCTAGCTGACGTTCCTTCTTTTATAGAGACAGGATGCTGCTGGTTTGCTTACAACACAACGACTGGATGCTAGATGCTGCTACGCTTCTGTTAGTGATGTTACTACTACCGGTGCTGTGTGTGTGCGTGCGTGCGTGCGTGCGTGCGTGCATGCATGCGTGCGTGTCTGTGTGTGTGTCCGTGTGTGTGTCCGTGTGTGCGTGTGTGCGTGTGTGTGTTGCCTCTCTCTCTCCGTGACAGTGTGTCTTTTTCCCTGAGAGTGTGTCTCTGTCCCTGTGAACAAGAGTGTATCTTCATATTACATTGCATTTAGCAGACACTTTTGACTAAAACAACTTACAAGGATCACATTCAAGCAAATACAGAGTGTGGGGTCAGTACAGAGTACAGTAGTGTACAAGTAATGTAGAACAGATAGAGAGTAAAAAAATAGTGGAGGACCTATGAAATGTAGTGTAGTCCTGCGAGTGTCTCTCTCGTCCCTGACAGAGTGTATATTTGTCCCTGAGATGGTATCTCTGCTTCTGCCGTAGTTAAAGAGAGAAAAAAACACGCACATCCGTCTCAAAAAGATTGGGTGCAGGACCAGCAAAAACACCATGAAAAAACTGAAAGAAAAGTCCGCGACGGGAGCTTCACAGTAAATTTGCCAGTGTTAATTTTGCAGTGTTAAGGCTTATTAACACTATTGGAGTAATTCCAACACCAAATGGAGTGAGATGCTCTCCAGTGTCAGTGACAAATGAAGTTGTTAAATTGTGTGGAGTTAGAAGTACTCCAGAGAGCCCCCGCCTCCTCGAGGTGATGGAGTTTGTCATCGTTCTCATATGGTTCCCATAACCTTGATGGTTACATTATAGGTCTGGTCACGTCTGGTTCCCTATACGTGCTCCTGATGTTCCCCCAACTTTGTTTATACTGTGTTGTTCAGAGCATGAGCAATGATGACTGTCCACCCGATTAAATCATATACGTCTACATATTAGTAACAGTATTTCCTCCAGATTTAATCACGTACACAATCTTTTTTTTATTATTTATTCCATTTCATTCATTTAACTCAACTTGGTTGGGTTGATCTAAGGTTTGGCTGTGCACACAACATTACACAAAAGATGTGTTGAGTGAAAGAAATAACTTGAGAACTTGTTACACCTTTGCCGGTAACAAGCAGGCCCCTCACAACTAATCTGTCCATCAGCGCCTGGCCAAACCTAATTACTTAGGGCTGGTATATCATGACTCAATTGCTTGCACCTGACAAACTCCTAATCAATCTGGTCACATGGTACTCTTGAGCCTGTATATAAACCTGGACTGTCACAGTGCTTTAAATATTTGCCTGCCTGCCTGCCTGCTGGCTGGTCAGCATGGCACAGCAAAACGCTTGTTACCTGCTTTGCAAGCAAGCTAAAGGCGCTTTTGGCTTATGGCATTTGTTAGCTACATCTT
>NC_085864.1:8860107-8940107 GCF_034702125.1 Engraulis encrasicolus | reverse complement strand
CTTAATCAGACAATGAAAATGAGCAGCTCGCTGACAAGGGGTTAGGATAGTGGCTGCCTTGGCCAATGAATGACAAGGAAAAGACCAAAACAGTCGGCTTTCGACTTTAACATTGACCTGACATGGCATGGCAGTTTTGTTAACATTGCACACTGCAAGGAGAGCCGTATTGAGTAACCACTCCTCTAGTTGCTTCCTAACACTTCTGACCTTTGACATATATAATCCTAAATTTGCATGCAACTTAAATCTAAAAATGTCTAAGAGGGTACTGCTCCATTTGTTTGGTTTGTAATTGGTAATGTTCAACCAAATGGTAATTTAAAATAAAATTAGGGGCTAGTTTCAGTCTCATGTTCATACTGATGTAGACTATTTCATCATGCCTCTTAAACCATGATATGTTTCTGAGCCAATCAACACTGTAATTTGTTAAAAGGCGATTCCCCAACTTTAGCTCATGCCAAAGTTGATCTTGTCACTGGGCCATTCAGGCCATATACTGCAGCCCTGTATGGCTCAAAAACAAAGCTGGACTTTCCATCAGGCAAATCTAGGCGATTGCCTAGGACCATGGTCAAATCTGACCTCCATGGGCCCCAACTGTCACACCAGTCGCTGTAAATGCACAAAAAAGTAGGCTTGATCTTAATTTGTTACTTATTTAAAGTAATCAAAGATATAAATGAGACGGAACACTAAAATAGCACTGAAACACAGACTTTCTATAATGCTTTTGAGGGTCCCATCTTTATTTCGCCCAGGGCCCCCAAATGGGTAGATCCGCCCATGCTCACAATAAGGCACATGTGTAGACCAGTGGCGGTTTTGGGGGGTGTGATGTTGGTAAGCACAAATTCTGTAACCAAGCCAAACTAGTGGGGTCTCCCCCAGATGAGATTTTTAAAATAAAAACACTCTTAAATTGTAAATGTTGACCTCTTCAGACAGCTCCCTAGGCTACTAAGTCATTCTACCACATTGCATTTACCACCCAAATGTTCGTGTTGCATCTTACAGCAACAATTCATATCATTGAACAGAAAAACACATAACCACAGTCATCATTCCAGAAGTGTTCTTATTCTGCTAGGCAGCCTACATAGATTGTATATTATGGCTAGGTAGAACTAATAGAAATGAAGTCAAGAGTGGCCACGAGCATGCCGTTGCGACCAAGGTACACTGTACACGAGAGCTGCCAAAAATTGCGTAGGCCTGCCGTTAACTTGAAAACAGGCTACGGGAAAGACGGACACCAGCCCTTCTGAACAATTGTGAACCCATCCATCGGTGAGCGAGTCAACCCGTTCCTAAGCCGCAAGCTTCATCAACAACCAAACATGTTACAGCGTACAAATATAACCTTACCTTAAAATGCTGTCTTGACCGCAGAAATCCCAACCTTTCACTTAATCCATGTTGGCTTGATTATGTCCTCTTTTGAAAGTCGCTTTGGTTATAAAGCGTCTGCCAAATGCAATGTAATGTAATGTAATCCACACGTTTTCAAAATAATTGTCCAGGTTCCCGTTTGTAATCCATATGATATCATAGCTAATCAAGACAGGCATGTTGTGCTGCCGTTTAGCTATTCTGTTCAACTAACTGACGGTGTGTGGTTCGTGTTATCTGCATGTTATTCATTCGTTTCTTCATGATATGTCCCAAAGTTCTACTCCATGATTTGTCCACATCCAAAACACAGACGTTTCCTGAAAAATTTGATTATAGTTCAAATGTGTTGTCTTCGAGATTATCATAAAAGCAACTGGCTTCAGTCAAAAATGTAAACATCACGTCTGCCTGAGCTCTACTTCCTGAATCTAATGTTAACGTAATGAGTCAGATCGAGTTATGATTCATCAACTCATCTGTCAATCATATTTTCCGGCGCGCTATTGGTATAAGCATAATCATAATGTGCTTCAAAAACTGGCGGGGCATCGGCGGAAAGCCAATTAAAAAACAGATTCGCTGCCATTGACTCCAAGTCATTTAAAAATTGTGCTTCATTTTCTGCAATACCGTGTTTCACCGTCGCTGTTAAACAGTGTTTCTCCATAGCCACTGTGGTGTCGCTGTTTAACCAGTTTTATCAGAACTGCCGGTAGCAGACAACACAGACAGCTGAATCACGATAAAAGGAAGAAGGGTTTAAATTCGGATGTCGCGTTTATCACTTTTATATTGGTAAGCCGTGCTTCAAGTGCTTACATTAAGAACCGCCTCTGGTGTAGACCGATCTATAGCAAACACAACACATGGCCATGTGTACGTAGGTACTACAGCACAAACAAACACCCTCGGTGGAACCAGGGGACAAGTTCAAACTTGGCGTGTGTGTGTGTGTGTGTGTGTGTGTGTGTGTCCCTCCCTTCTGTCCAGTAGTACCTTTGTTCACCTTACAGTACCTTCACCTACAGCCACACCCATCGGGCTCCATTGCCCCTGTGACTCTAATCCAGTAGTGTGTGTGTGTGTGTGTGTGTGTATGTGTGTGTGTGTGTGTGTGTGTGTGTGTGTGTGTGTGTGTGTGTGCCCCCCCGCAACGCTAACCCAGCACTGAGGACACACAATGCACCCTCTGCCCCCAAAAGCCACACACACACACACACACACACACACACACACACACACACACACACACACACACACACACACACACACACACACACACACACATGAAACAACACACAGAGGAAGACAAGTACACACACACACAAACACAACACACACAGAGTCTCCCCCCCCCCAAACACACACACACACACACACACACACACACACAAAAGGGCCATGGTCACCGTCCACCAAGAAAATAAGATTTAACCCAGAAACATGTGGCGCAGTCATTACGGAGCAGCCCTCTTAATCCCAGATTGTGCATCTCCCTCTCCTCCTCCCTCCTCCCTCTCTCCCTCCTTCCTCTCTTCTTCTCTTCTCAGCCTCCTTCCTCCCTCCTCCACCCCCCCCCCCTTGCTCTTCTTGGCACGACGTAATTACACAATATCCAATATCACATGGAAGCACTAGGCTAGCAGATGCCCAGTGTCTAAGACAGGCATTAAGTGCTTAAAGGTGGCCCAGTACTGTAATGCCCCTCCTCTGCTCCCCTCTGTCGAGATGAACTGCTTTTTATCGAAATGAGCTCTTAACATACATAGCCCAAACCCAAGTAGGCTACTAAAACCCTAACCAGGGCTATTTTTTCATCTAACCAATTTGGCAAGATGTTAAATCTTACCAGCCAAACATACACTCACTAATTGGCCAAAGTGGGTTTGTAACCAGCCAAACTGAATTTTCACCAGTATTTGGCCGGTTGGCTGGTGTTGATTTATAGGCCTGTCCCTAACACCTAACGCAGTGGTCCCCAACCCAGAACCCCACTTTACCATCACACATTTCTGGGGACCCCATACACATATTTTACGCAACTGAAAAAAAAAGACTGTGCTAACTGGAAGGCTATTTAGCCTGTAGATATTTCTGAAAAGATATAAGATTGTATGTGACGTTTCAGTGAGACCATTGATGAATTAACTGTATATTAATTAGTAATATCTCAGTATAAATCAGTATACTTTGTTACACACACCAAGACGTGCCAAGCGATCCCATTTGAATTCCAGGCGACCCCATATGGGGTCCTGACCCCAAGGTTGAAAACCACTGCCCTGAGGGCTCTACTACTGTGTATTGTGCTGCAATGGTATCTCAGTTCGACAGGTAGCCCATATTGACTGTTTCTTGGGCTGGGGAGGGAGGCTGTTGCTGATTATCAAGTGTTACACCGCCATCTTGGCCCTAGGGAGGAGGAGGGGAGGAGAGGGCTATGGGGGCTGTGGGGGCTATGAGGGGGGGGGGGGGGGCTGGGGGGGTTGTTGAGCATCCCCAATGCCTTCTGCGAAAACACAGAAGGAAACACACAGACATGTAATGTATTGGTGAGTGTGTGTGTGTGTGTGTGCGCGCGCGCGCGCCTAAGGACAAGGCTGTGTGTTTGTGTGTGATCTTGCAGGCGATCACACATACAGTACATACAACAGGTGTGATACGTCTGCTGTTCCTCTCTGGATGAAGATGTAAACACATACGCTTAGCTAGCAGGCAGGCGGTGGGGGTGAGAGGCTATTCCCCCCCCCCCTTCCACACACACACACGGAGGATAATCAACATTAGGCTCCAGATGAATCTTGGGGATGTAAACACACACTCTTAGCTCAGGCTGGCAGGCAGGCAGGCAGGCAGGCAGGCAGGCAGTGAGAGGCTACCACACACACACACACACACACACACACACACACACACACACACACACACACACACACACACAGAAGATAATCAACGTTAGGCTCCAGTTGAGTCTTGGGGAAGTTCATCTGATGACGAGGAGGATGATGAGGAGACACGTCACGGCTGCTGATGCTGCTGCTGCTGCTGCTGCTGTTGTGGTGCCCTGCCCAGCCCTGCCCTGCCCCGTGTGCTGCATGCATGCTGTTGTTTGTTTGTTTGTTTTTGTGATGTGCGCTGTCGAGGATTCCTGAGACCAACAGCTGTATGATTGATATAAACAAGTCATTGGTTTAAACACTATACAGAATTTATTTGGGGTTTTTTATGATTATTAAAGCATGGCATTGTTTGTTTGTTTTTGTGATGCACACTGCCGCGGATTCCTACTTTACACCGAGATCAACAGCTGCATGATTGTAAACAAGTCCTTGGTTTAGACACTGTACAGAATTCAATATGTTTCTTTAATGGTTATTAAAACATCGATGGAAAGCGCAATTACCCGTAACAATAAAGGAATTTATGCATTACCAAAGTACTGGACACACCAACACAAGGCTAAAATAAGACTACATAAAATATAGAACATATATAAAATAAAATGAAATTAGCTTTGTCTCAGTGTGTACACGTTTCCTCTGACAAATGCAAGCATGTCCCTGGTCTGCAGGTGGGGAGCGAGGTTGACAGAGCCATTTGCTGAGCACAGTCTGATGGCAGAGAGAGAGAGAGAGAGAGAGAGAGAGAGAGAGAGAGAGAGAGAGAGAGAGAGAGAGAGAGAGAGAGAGAGAGAGAGAGAGAGAGAGAGAGAGAGAGAGAGAGAGAGAGAGAGAGAGAGAGAGAGAGAGAGAGAGAGATGCTGATTCTCCCGTATAGTATCCCTTTTCCCTGGCTGCGTTTGTCAGAGAGAAACATGGCTACTGGCCGCCCTCTCCTCTTCGCCTTCTCCTTGTTCCCCCTACGCAGCAAGAGGAGATTGGGCAGAGGCTAGGGAGGGGCAGGAGAGAGAGAGAGAGAGAGAGAGAGAGAGAGAGAGAGAGAGAGAGAGAGAGAGAGAGAGAGAGAGAGAGAGAGATGGGGAGAGGTGAGAAGGAGGAGGAGGAAGAGGAGGAGGAGGATGAGGATGAGGAGGGAGAGGAGTGTCTCTGTCTTGGTGAAAGGAGAATGAAGCTTTCCCCCCTCTTTTTCTTCCTCTGCCTATATTCCTTTCCTCCCTTCACTACCTCCTCCCCATCGTGCTAGCCTACTATGAACGGTCATCCTCGGTGCCTGTCATTAGTAGAACGCACACTGGCGCGCGGCTAAGATTAGGAGGCAATGTTCCGTCAAAGGGAGATTTGCACACCAAACTGTGCGCCCGCGCGCTCTCCGCTAATCTGGCTAATTTGCTGCCCAGTGCGTCGGAAAACACCGAGTGGGGGAGGGGGAGAGAGAGGAGAAGGAGAAATAAGGAGGGAGGGGTGGGGGTCACACACACCACAGAGGCGTAAAAAAAGTGCATGGGGCGCTCTCGTGTGGTCAAAAGCAGGAATACAAACACAAATCACATTATTTTTCTTCTCGTCCCTCTCCAACCAACCATGTAGCCTACCCAACAGCACGAAAACAGCACAGCGTTTAATAACTTTGATGAGGACATTCGAGCAAGTAGCCTCATCAGATAGAAATATATGTCTGTCTGTCATTGCCTCAATATAAAGGCAGTATTCAGTGTCTTCTGACCGGTGCATTCTGCAGCCCTAACCCACAATAGGCTGACAAGCACTGCTACCCAGCGATAAGGCAGCGCAATGGACGCTCCCGTCATTTAGAACATCGATCCATTGCAGAATGCCATGCCATATAATGGGCGGTGGCGGGGGTGTCGCAATGTTATCTCTCGAGTCCCCTTCTTTTCTGTCGTCTATATTTTATAATACGACAGGCTAATCATGCCGTCCCCTACCCCACCACGTCGGTCACGTGATCCGCGTGAGTCCCCCCCGGGGAGTCTACACCTTAATGGCACTTAAGTATGAGGTCAGCGGGTCATTTTCATGAAATCACATGGATCAACGGGCTGTAGCCCGAGGAACGAGACGCGGGATGAAGGAAACGGATCTGTATCTTTAGACCTTTTATGACGGATTATGAATCCCTCCTTTGTGTGTGTGTGTGTGTGTGTGTGTGTGTGTGTGTGTGTGTGTGTGTGTGTGTGTTTGTGTTGTGTGTGTGTGTGTGTGTGTGTGTGTGTGTGTGTGTGTGTGTGTGTGTGTGTGTGTGTGTGTGTGTGTGTGTGTGTGTGTGTGTGTTGTCATAGCCTAGGCCTATATCTGTATATTATCTGGGTGTGCTCATTTCGGTGAAATAGCCACGTGGGAATACCTTTTGATAATATAGTTAGGCCTAACTGGAGAAAACGTTATGCAAACATCACAATCGGATGAACACAAAGAGCGCAATTTTGTGTGGGCCCTACTATGCCTGTAGGCTATTTGTCTGGGCAATAATGCAATGTTAACTTAGCCTAAGAAACGTGTTGCAACGTTTTAAGTGAGCCGATTTCCAATAAAAATAACCAATTGGAGTGTCCGGTTTTTAAAAAATATTTGAATTATAACATTATTTAATTTCCCTCATTTCCAACAGTTGAACATAGGCTAATTGAAACTTTTTGTAGGCCTAACTCAAAAACGGACGTAGGCCTATTGAAATGCATTAATTATTATTGATTATTATTAATGCATTAAACCAGATCTATTGATTTATTATTATTATTATTATTATTATTATTATTATTATTATTATTATTATTATTATTATTATTATTATTATTATTATTATTATTATTATTATTATTATATTACTGAAGGCAATTTGTTATTAGTTGCATGTGTTGTACAAAAACATTGCGCAGCCTCTGCACTTCAAAGGTCCCTTCCGAGAGCACTTCACTTAATTGCATACCAGAGCTCCACATGTTTTCCTCTCTGGTCCTCTCTGGGAAGGAGTGAAAGTTTGGGGTAGCTGTAGCGTGCGTCGTCATATCCGTCAACGGGCCATAAGGAAGTTTTCTATTCCAAATGATCTGGCCGTGGCACTCGACGCACTGTTGCTCAGTGCGCACAACTGTGGACCAACTGTAGTTTTCACCCGACAAACGTTTAGTAATCGGAAGTTTCTTCATAGGATAAACTTGCACGGTGAGGTAACGACGACCAGAAAAAAGATAACAAACCATGTTAACGTCGAGAAGTTGACACTTCAACTTTTGAATCATCATCGCTCCGCACTTTGAGTGTGCCTTCGTGTTGTTTCCCTATGGAGAACACTCCGTGCGTTCTGCCCGTAAGGGTGTTGCTGTTGTGTCTTTGCTTTTCTTTATGCTCGGCAACATTTTCCATTCCTCTGAAAATCTTCACTGGCAAGTTCGACTCGTCTGTGGACCTGGACCTGACGTCCCTGCGAAATGCACCCACATCTGGCAGCGGTCTGTCTCTGGCGTCCGACCCTTTGGGTATTGTTAACTTCTTGGACATGGTGAATAACTTGCAAGGTGATTCGGGAAGAGGTTATTACATAGAAATGCTGATCGGGACACCAAGCCAAACGGTAAGAGTCAGTGTACAGTATTCACAAACACACAAAGTGAAGTGTTTTCAATGTGTGGCTGTAAGACTTTTTTTCCTCATTCCAAAAAGCATTGTACATTGTTGATACATTATGGGCGAACAGCTGTAGCGTTCCTAAATCATATGGTGAAACAGATCTGTAGGCCTATATTTTATTTCTTTTGCCAGATACTTCTGTGCAGTTTGCCGAGGGACTGCTTCAAAGAGCAAGGGAGTGTGTGTGTGTGTGTGTGTGTGTGTGTGTGTGTGTGTGTGTGTGTGTGTGTGTGTGTAAGTTTGACGTGTATACTGTATGTGTTTAAATCATTAGGTGTTGATGCAGAAGTGTTTGGGTGTATGGCTTGACTATTGCAGCTTGTGTGTTTGGTTACCATGTGATAAAGACGGACAGGCTGGTCTATTCTGTGCCCTGTTTTGCCCTGTGGTGGTGAGGGTAGAGGTGGATTGAGGGAGCCATCACGGGAAGAAGACGGAGACAGAAAGAAAGAAAGAAAGAAAGAATGAGGAAGGAGGAGAAAGAGAGAGAGGGAAGGAGAAAGAGCCCAGGGCTGTCCACAGGCTTCTGCGAGCTCTCCGCTGAGGCCCAGCGCTGCCCCAGTGGGTGCAAGGCCTGCTCACATGCGCTCACATGATCCCGGGCCCCCGGACAAGCCGCTCTGGCCCAGACAGCTGACTGGGATTAGGGGTAGGGTAGGAGGGGGACACACGCTAGGCATGGAGGCATGCCGGGCGGGGAGAGTGGACATTTGACTGGGCATGCAGGTCGGTGTTGTAACTGCACTATGTTGTACAGGCACTGTACTGTGGCCTGCTGGGCCTGTATTGCCCTTTTCTGCTGGGAGTGGGACCCCCTTTTGGATCCACGAATATTGTCGCAACCCCTCCTCCATCATCATTCCAAACGCAAAACTTGTTTTCTGTCCACTAATGTTGATAAATGTTGCCATCCCGACCCCCAGTTTGGGAACCACTTCTGGGGTGAGTTTCTCAAAAGGGAAGTTGTTAGCCTGTTAGCAACTTCGGTAGTTGCCAATGGGAAAATGCATTGAAAGCAACGAAGTAGCTAATGTAGTAAGCAACTTTGGTTTTAAGAAATTCACCCCTGTAGTATGGGGGCCTGTAGTGCACTGTCTGTACTGGGCTTTTCTGGGGTGTGTATTGCATTGTATTGTGCTGTATGCAATGTACTGTACTACACTTTGCTGCCTATGGGCTGTATTGGGCCTGCAATAAGGGAAGAGACTACTGACTGTACTGGGATGACTGTACTAAGCTGGCTGTTCTGATGTGCTTACTGCAGGAGTGGAGAACCGTTTTCATTCGAGGTGAATTTCAAATTCCTCCAAGGGCCGTAAAAGTCCTCTGGGGGCCGCTCTATGAACACACACCAGGATTTCCCTCCTGCACTTCAGGCCTATACTGAGAGCAGCTACCTTTTAAAACAGTCCCCACCTTCTCTAGGTCCACTGAATATAAATTAATTGTATTGAAAGTGTAATTTCTAAGATTCCTTTACAAAATGTTTCAGATTTCATGTGAAGCTGCATAACATTTCAATGATATCGGGGGTCGGATAAAAGGGCCTCAAGGCCCGTAAATGGCCCTCGAGAGGTTCCACACCCTGCTTACTGCTTGGCCATCTACTGCATACTGTGCTGGGCCCTGTTATTTATTTTTTTAATTGTATTTGCACTCTACAGGGATGCCTGTGCCATAGAGATTGGATATACTCTGCCTGTGCTGAGTGGACTGCGCTAAGCCGACTGTACTGCCTTCTGGTGTGCTTGGCCATCTATATTGTGCTGGTGTCTTTTTGTATTGTACTCTGCTGGGCCTACCGCCCAAGTACAGCTTGGTGTAACTGAGGCCAAGTAGCAGAGTTCGTTGTGGAATGTTCGTAAACCTCCTCGAGCCTCATACAGTATCAGTAGCGCTGAGCCTCCCATGCCCAAACCGGAACGTAGACTGGAAGGTGACGGGTTCCATCCCCTTGTAGCGAACTAGAGCAGGATCACCCCAGTTCCACTGGTGTAGTGGTGTTAGGGCCAGGAGGAGAAAACACTGGCTATGAACCGGAGACTAGTGACAGGGCCTGCCTATACTGTGTAGGCCTGATGGGTAGTGAAGTGAAATCCCACCTGGAAAACTCTTGACTCAGATTGTCATTGTGACACAGCACTCCACAGCACACGAGTGCACACTGCACACAACAAAATTGCACGTATGCCTCACCTGTGCAAGGGGGGAGCCCCCAATGGTGGCAATTAAAATTGCTCAGGGTACCTCAGTCATGGAGGAGGGAAGAAGAATGTTAGTTTGTCAAAATACCTGGCTAAAAGACCGCCTTATCCTTTATCTGACATGTTTCAATGGTTTAACTTCCATATTCATCAGTGGGTCACATGGATGTTGATGCGTGGAAGATAAAACTTTTACATGTCTGCAACTGAAGAAAAACTTAACACTTGACATTTTGGTGATTTGATAGAGAAAGTAAAGAGGAGACAGGAAATTAAGTGAGCGAGAGAAAGAGAGAGATTGAGTAAGATTGGGGAATGACCCAGGCCGGATTCAAACCTGGGGCAATGTCAAATACGGTTTGAACCCCCCAGACCAGTTTTCAAAGTGTGATCATCACATGATCATGTGGTCATGTAATTCCAGACAGCACAAGTCAGGCTGGAATGAATGATTGTGTCTACAAACTTATGATTGGAATGTGTTAGGAATATTCTACAGATCAGTTGGTGACAAGACAAAATAGGGAAATCTGAAACTGAATCGATGCACCCACATGTCATAGTACACCGTAGGGCTGTAACGATATTGTGAGAGAAATTGCGATACGCAGTCATGATACTGTATCATGGTGCAAGAAGGCAGTATCGTGATATGCCCTTTCAAAGTTCTGTTACTCTCCAGTCCAGAAATCAACCACACATTATGATGTCGTAGCCCTTCCAAGCTTCAAATAATCAGCAATTTTCAAACCTTTTCTCTAAGAAAATCGTGGGGTGTATCGAACCGTATGTCAAAAATCGTGAACCGAATTGTGAGTTCAGTGTCGTTATGGCCCTAGTAAACAGGCTTGTTTAGTTGCCTACAATCGATAATCTCCCTAAAAGCTATAACTGCAGATTCTACTTCAAATAATGGAGTCCTTGATGTGTGTGGATTTTTTGTAATTGTCATTTTTCATTGGCTTGTGTTTGCTTCAGACATGTACAAGTTTTTATCTTTACCCGATGGAATAATAGTATCCGTCTTCCTCAGAGGGTCGGAAGTTACACTGTGGAAACAAGGAAACAACGTTTACCTGTACCTCTGGCAAACAAAACAAATTACTTATCACTTAACAAATCACTTAAAAAAAAGACATAATTAACTTAATATATTTACTTATTATAATGTCTTACTTTCAGCGTGTTACTGTTTTTAATGATTGTGCTCATGCAATAAAGGATTGCACTTTCACTTTCACTACGCTCATACTATGATAAAAGTCCTGGAAATTGAGCAGACTTAAAAAAAACTTTTAAAAGTTCCTCCACCCTGTGATACTATTGGTTACGTAGATTGCCCCAGTGTCAGTGGGATCAGCTCCTGTTCTGCTTCCTGTAGGAGAGAGAGAGAGAGAGAGAGAGAGAGAGAGAGAGAGAAAGAGAAAGAGAGAGAGAGAGAGAGAGAGAGAGAGAGAGAGAGAGAGAGAGAGAGAGAGAGAGAGAGAGAGAGAGAGAGAGAGAGAGAGAGAGAGAGAGAGAGAGAGAGAGAGAGAGAGAGAGATGCTTTGAGAAGTCTGTCTCTGTCTTTCTCTCTCTCTGCTGTCTACAGGGTCTCTCTCTCTCCAGCTGTATGGGTATAATGAGAGTGGTGGGGAGTGTTGTGTGTGTGTTGTGGTTACGTCAGTCTCTCTGCTCTCCTCAAGTCAGCTGGGAATGTGTCACAGTGTGCTGCTGTGTCATAGCTTCCCCACCTGACCTACACACACACACACACACACACACACACACACACACACACACACACACACACACACACACACACACACACACACACACACACACACACACACACACACACACACACAAAATTCACAGGCACACAATTCACAGGCACACACAAGAGCACCAGTATGCACGGACTGTCATGGACGGACACACACACACACACACACACACACACACACACACACACACACACACACACACACACACACACACACACACACACACACACACACACACACACACAATAAATGAAGTACTCTTAGACACACACACACACACACACACACACACACACACACACACACACACACACACACACACACACACACACACACACACACACACACACACTTGTCCTCCACTTCCTGGGCTTCATCTGCTCATCTTCTTGATGAATGAATGATGAGGAGTCCACAAGAGGAATGGGGAGGGAGGAGAGAGGACGGTGTGTGCGTGCATACGGGCATGTGTGTGTGTGTGTGTGTGCGTGCATGCGTGCGTGCGTGTGTGTGTGTGTGTGTGTGTGCGTGCGTCTGTGTGTCTGCATATGTGCATGTGTGTGTGTGTCTGTGTGTGTGTCTGTGTGAGTGTCTGTGTGTGTGTGTGCGTGTGCCTGCGTGCGTGTGTGCGTGCGCTACACTCGCTACCCTGACACAGCAAACAGCGTGGTGTGGTGCGGTGCGCTCACGCTCGTGCTGCGGCTGTGTGGTAATTAAGAGCTCTTATGCTAAACGAGGCGGCATTCAAACGAGCGGCTAATTGTGGAGTCGGTGGCAGGCAGTGGCGGTGGCGGCGGTGATGTGTGTGTGTGCGGAGGTGTGGTTGTGTGCAGAGGTGTGTGTGTGTGTGTGTGTGTGTGTGTGTGTGTGTGTGTGTGTGTGTGTGTGTGTGTGTGTGTGTGTGTGTGTGTGTTAGCGCCATGGCACTGCACTGCACTGCTGCTGCTGCTGCTGCTGCTGGAGAGGCTCCCAGCTGCTAATTGGGACAAACAGGCAGCAGATGTGTCCGCCACCACGGGGCCTACACCAATTAGCCAAGCCATCTCAACCATGGGAGATTAGAGGAGAGGAGAGATGAGATGGGGATAGAGGAGAGGAGAGGAGAGGAGAGGAGAATAGAGATGAGAGGAGAATAGAGATGAGAGGGAGATAGAGGAGAGGAAAGGGGAGGAGAATAGAGATGAGAGGGGGATAGAGGAGCCATCTCATCCATAGCAGAGGGGGGTAGAGGAAAGATGAGAAGAGGAGAGATGAGGACAGGAGAGGAGAGGAGAGAGGGTAATAGAGGAGAGATGAGGACAGGAGAGGGGGATAGGAAAGGGGGATAGAGGAGTCATCTCATGCATAGGAGAGGGGGATGGAGGAGATATGAGGAGAGGAGAGGGGGCAGGGGATAGGGGGATAGAGGAGATACGAAGAAAGGAGAGGGTGATGGAGGAGATGGGAATAGAGGAGATATGCGGAGAGAGAAGAAGAGATGGGAATAGAGTGGAGTAAAGAGGGAGGAGAGGAGAGTGGAGTAGAGAAGAGAGGAATAGAGGACAGAGGGGAAGAGATGAGAGTAGATGGGGATAGAGGAGAGGATCAGAGAAGGAGCAGAGGTGGATGAAGGATATGGAGAAGAGAAGCGAAGAAAGGACGAGAAAGGAGAGGGGGATAGAGGAAAGATGAGAGTAGATGGGGAGATAAGAGGAGAAGGTGGGAAGGATGAGAGAAGAGGATTGGAGGACAGATGAAGGTACATGGAGAGATGAGGGGTACATTTTGGAGAGCATGGTAGAGATGGGGGGCATATTGGGAAAGGAGAAGTGGGGGGGGGGGCTGATGGGAGATAAGGGGACAGAGGAGAGCATCGGTGAGATGTGGAGAGAGAAGAGTAGATGAGGATGTGAGCGAGGAGAGGAGGATGAATAGAGAGAGTGGAAGATGGGAATAAAGGAGGAGAGAAGAGGGGGACAGAAGGAAACATAGCTGCAACATGAGTGATTAGAGAGGAGGATGGGTGAGAGGAGAAGAGTGGAGATAGGGATGGGAGAGAAGTAAGAGTGGATACGGAGATGCGATGAGAGGAGAGGGAAGAAGAAGATAGGAGAGGGGGGATATAGAGGAGAGGAGAGACAGGACGAGATGGGGATGGGGAAGAAGGGGGTGATGGGGAGATGGAAGACGAGCATGGGACAGGGCAGAATCATGGGGGATCGGATTGTTGCAGAATCATGGGAGATAGGACTGCTGCACGAACAGGAGGAAAGGAAACAGGGATGGAGGACAGGAGAGATTATGGAGGGTGGAGAGAAATGAGAGAATGAGAGGAGCCACTGGCAGAGAAAGAGGGAAGAGGAGATGGGATGTTTTGTATTTCTCAGATGCAATTTCCTACATTTTAACCAAATTGTGTCCCGTTTCAGCTCAATACAGAACTGTACCTTTATTTCTAAATATGGGACGATTTCCGTATTTCAAGGGATGGTTGGCAACCCTAGGAGAGAGCGACAGAGAAGATGAGGGGAAGAGGATAGGGGGATATTTAAGCCATCTCAATGATGGGAGATTAGAGCAGAGGACATGCAGAGAAGATGAGAGGAGATAAACCAATGGGGAGGAGAGGAGGACATGAGAGGAGGCGGGAAAAGGGGTTTTAGGAAATCAGAAGAAAGCAAAAAGAAAAGGTTGAGAAAGGATGAGAGGGAGAGGATGGAGAGAGGTGATGAGGGGAGAATGGAATGGAGAGGTGAGGGAATTTAATAAAAGAGGGTGAGGAGGAGGAGTAGAGAGAGAGGAGATGAGGAGAGGAGAGGACAGGTAAGCAAGGGAAATGGAGAGGATTGGAGGAAGGTGGAGAAACAAGACACTTGGACAGATAACTACAGATTAACCCTTTGAGGAGTACCATCACAAATATGTGATAAGAATTTTGCCCCAAACTTTGAGTTCTCATTATGATGTCATAAGGACTTTGCAAGATTTTTAACACTGACTTCTATGGAAACTGTAGAGTGTTCAAGTGAAATTCTAGAAGAACCTGGGGAAAGTCCTTACTCCTCAAAGGAAGAAGGGTAAGCGATGATGAGTAGAAGTCTAGAGAGGACAAAGACATTGCCAGATGAAGCGAGAGTTTGGACAGAGATTCTTTAAGTATAGAGATATGCCAACATAATAGGTTTCTATGGGCACCTAACGCGACCAGGTTCCGGTCTGCCTAAAGGGGCGTGTCATAATACTCCTAGCATTGAATAGAACAGTCCTTAGGTCTGTCTAGGTCTGCCTAAGGGGGGCCATAATAGAACCAGGAAACAATAGGCCAATGGAACCTCTCTCTCTCTACTCTCTCTGGTTTGGATATGAAGGCAGAAGGGTTGAGGGGAAAGACAAGACAAGACAAGACAAGACAAGACAAGACAAGACAAGACAAGACAAGACAAGACAAGACAAGAAGAGATGGGGACTTGGAGAGGACATTAAAGGATGGAGAGTGAGGGAGGCATGACTATCTGCAATTTTTATGGACTTAAAATAGATACGCGGGAAGATAGCTTGACGCCCGCAGATATGAACACTGGATGCCGTGTTCAGCCTTTTAGCACAGTTCAACCCAGGGTGCCACCATCTTACTCCAGTGTCCATGTTTTATAGATGTTGCTTTACCAACACCTTACATTACATTATTTTTACTTTTACAAATCTTAAACAAAAGAAAATGCTAAGACTTGAGCTTTTACAACACTTCCATGCAGGCAGTCCGCATTCTTGCAATTGAATACATATCAGATGTGAAAATGGGGAAGCAGTGGTTTTACTCGTGACGCCAAGATTTCAAAGCTTTTTGTTGAAAACGCCACTTACTTCCCGACTTAGCGTCTTATCAAAGACTTGCATTGTTTTGCAAAACATTGCATAACCCATGATGTTTTAAACTGTAGCTACAGTGTACTTCAAGAAATGGTTTGTCTGTGCTTGCACCATAGGCAACGCGGGGGAACCATCGGTTGGCGTTCAAACTGCATTGTCACCGTACTAAGCTGATCTCAATGACTTGCTGCACAGATTCAAAGCTAGACAGAGCGTTGTAATTAGCCGACAGAGCCAGGCCAGATTCACAGCCCAGCTATGAAAATCCTTTATGGTGCAAGGCCAGACCAACCCGCCAGGCATTAACATATTACATTACACTTAGCAGACACTTTTTCATCCAAAGCAGCTTAGTTTTTTGTATTACAGGGTATTGGTTACAGTCCCTGGAGCAATGTGGGGTTGCTTGCTTTGCTCAAGGGCACTTCAGCCATTGATGGAGGTGGAGGGAAATGTAAGGGTGGGATTCGAACCTGCAACCCTCTGATCTTAAGACCGCCTCCCTAGTCATTAAGCCATGGCATATCCTGCTGGTTGGGTTGGTGTACTAGGGTAAACTATTGGGACTGGATATGATTAAAAATAAAACGGATAAATTACCAAGTGTTCATGTGAGTGAGAACTTGTAGTCATTTCTAATTGTATTTAGGCCACGGGTGTGTGAGTAGTAGTGTGCGTGGGTGTGTGTGTATTTTGGTGGACATGTCGTGTAGATAAGGGGTAGGAGAGGATATTGTATCGGTGTGTGTCTGTGTGCACATGAGTTTCCAGAGACCTGTTGCACTGAGGAATGTTGCAGCATTATCTCTTTAGTTCTACTACACACACACACACACACACACACACACACACACACACACACACACACACACACACACACACACACACACACACACACACACACACACACACACACACACACACACACACACACACACACACACCCATAAACCCATAAAACCCCACATCCCCCCATCTGCTTGCAAGCAATTGTTATTCTAAGCCATTAGCATTCACACACATACGCACGCACATACATTCTTCTTCTTTCATGGGTTTGCTCACCAAAATTTGGGTTCCTCACATATCATATTGTACCTGTTTTAACTTCATGGTGCCCCCCTGCAGTTTTCTTGCAATATACTGTATATTAGGCTATGCTGTGCCCTTTTTCACGGAGGAATTACTTAGTACTTATGGTCCACACGAATAGAATTGTGTTCACTGATTAGCTGACTGGTTTAATTCCATCAAACGTTCTAATTATAGTTTTTAATTCTGCCCCACAAGGGCTAACACAGCTGCATGCATTGGTTGATTTTTTTCTCGTTTCCTGAATCCAGATATGCAAGGCATATGGGTGGGAGACGTGACGCCTTGTTTTTTCGTAACATTGGTTAAAAACCTACAAAACTGTTATTTTTCCTTCAAAAACATATGTCACTGAAAGAAGATGTGGTACATTATGTTTCATATTAGTCTTAGATGAGAAGAAACATTTTTGTTAAGATTTATGTAAAGGTTTATATGTCAAATATCCTGCGGTGTGACTGTAACATTAATGAAACCTGGAATATAATATATATAAATTAACCAACAACATTTTGAATAATGTATGAAGCATTTGGCATGATTGCATAAATATTAACTTTACATTAAGATATGTGAATGTGAAAAAAAACTCAAGACAGTAATATTAACTACAAGTTCAATTTCGTAACACAAATTGCGTCCTGTGGGGTGACATGTATGTCAGTGTTTGTGAATGGGCAGCTGCAAGGCCAACTACAAGGGTCTTAAAGACTGGCTCCTAACCAGTCAGTACCTCAGTTATTGGAGAGTGCTGTGGAAGTTTAAGGGGACTCTTAACCTCTTAATATGTCTTCATATTGCAATCTTTCTGTCACGCAATGCTTAGGTTCATTTTATAGTGTCCTGTGGTGGGACTGCTCTTATAGGAGGAAGAAAAGCTTTTTTTTTATAAATGAAAACACATATTAAGATTAAACACAATATCATTATCAAGTTAGCATGAGCTCAGATGTCAGTCATGTATACAAAAGGATTAAAATGGCCATAATGCAGTGAATTCCCTGTAGTGTGACTCAATTTTCCTGCGTTGTGACATGCCTATGCAATGTGTTGACACATTTCTCCAAAAAATGGCAAAAATAAGGTGAAATTCCACAGACCACTAAGTGCTTTCTTTTTTTCTATTTTTTCTCTATTTTTATCCATCATTTTTTTCAGGAATTTGAAAAACTTTTTTTTTTTTTTTGCGTTACGCCCTTAAACGTCAACCACCCATATACAGTAACATGTAAAATCTGCATTCCATTCTTTTTAATCTAATTTGTGAATGGGCAGCATGTATTTTGAAAATAGATGACTAAACCTACATACTTTAAGCAACATGCATAGAATCCACACATTCCATTCTTAGGCTGCAATACTGCACCAGTTCATGCATTCACATACTGTAGTTTCATATCAGGGGCAGGGGACCTGACCTTCAGCGGCCCTTTCTGAAAACGTGGAGAGTATTTCTTCAGTCGTTAAAAAAGTTTAAAGGTGCACTGTGTAGGAGTGTTCCCAGTAGGTTTTGCAACTATGCTGAGCACTGAAAGAGTGCTTATTATTGCCAAATTAGATTGTTTAATGAATATTGACTGTAAAGTGAAGTACTGTGAAGTATTAGACTATTTACTAATATGACCAAAGCACAGTAAATGTTGCCGCTAAAAATGTCTATTTGCAGAAATTCAAAATGGCGGACATGGAGAAGATCCACCATTCATGTTAGAAGAGTGCAATTTTCCCCAGTTATAGTGAATGCTTAGAATTTGATGGTGGTGGTATTACGTTAATGAAATAAACTTCCAAAAATATTACATAGTGCACCTTTAAAGAAGTACAGCTCTTGATGACCACAAAGCAATAGTCGGAGAGCAGATAAGAGAGGTGCACAGCACCATACAGCACAACACATCAACACCAGCACAGCACAGCACAGCACAGCACAGCACAGCACAGCACAGCACAGCACAGCACAGCACAGCACAGCACAGCACAGCACAGCACAGCAACACCAGCACAGCACAGCACAGCACAGCACAGCACAGCACAGCACAGCACAGCACTGCACAGCACTGCACTGCACTGCACAGCACTGCACTGCACTGCACAGCTCAGTACAACACATCAACACCAGCACAGCACAGCACAGCACAGCACAGCACAGCACAGCACAGCACAGCACAGCACAGCACAGCACAGCACAGCACAGCACAGCACAGCACAGCACAGCACAGCACAGCAGCCCTCTACTCTATTTGAGAGTAGCAGCCGACTGTGCTGTTCAGTGCGTAGTGCTTAGTATAAGTTTGTGTCTCTGTCTGTTTCTATTTCATGAGCATGGGGGTTTGCGCCGTAACTCCCAGCTGTCATACTCCAAAAGAGAAGCTTGTTTCCTTTCATTTCGCCGCCGTGTAATGGCACGCGCTGCGCTGTCAGGGCCACTTGTTGGGATGTCTTTGTAGTAGAGGTCTAATTGGGCGCCGTCTGGTTAGGTACAGCGTGTTTTGCCTGCGCGGCGTAGCACAGTAGTGGCAGCGGCGGTGGCGATGAGGGGGTTGTGGAGTTCACTGCTGATGAAGTGACTTAACTGTGCGGCAGGGCTGTTTTGAGGTATTTTGGGGGCCCTAGGCAAAGAGGGACTTGAGGCCCCCCTTTTTTCCCTCTTAAAACTATTGGAGAGCCCCCCCCCCCCACGCTTTGGTCTTTGGTTTTGCCTCACTCACTAAGTTGTCACTGTACAGAACCGGTCATTACCAGCCCCCCCTCCTTTTATCTGGGGGCCCTGGGCATCTGCCTTGTTTGCCCGCCTGGTTGTGACTGGCCTGCTGTGATGGGGATGTGCAGTTTCCGTGTGGAGGCCCTGCCTAAGCATTTTTCCCTCCTAGTCGTGATGTTCCCCAGGGAGCGTTCAAAGCAAAGCAAGCACCGTAGCTGCTTTCTGATTTAATATTAATATCGCCCTCAGGCTGCCTGCACTACTTTGCATGACAACAATTTGCCTTTAAGTACTGTTGAATAGTAAAGAGGATGGGGGGGGGGGGGTGTTAGCCTAATTTGAATGCGAATGAATGCCTTTGACGCCGTGCTGTGCGCAAAGTGCAAACATTTATAATAATAAATGATATAGCATGAAATAATAATGTTGCTTTGATATCGTTATGGGCCCAGTGGGGCGTGGCGTTGTAGATGTCGTTGTTCATACACAGGGCAATTACAGAGCGAGAGAGCCATAGGGAGTTAAGTCAAGCTTGACCTAATCTGTTCCAATGAGTTCAGCTCCAATCTAACTGTTATGTGCTGATGTTGATAGGGATGATAGCTGGACTTTGGGCATCAACTGATATTACCCGGCCCGTGTCTGTCTGTTTTATTGGTGTGAAATAGTAAGCAACTCTGTGCTTAAATGATCCGAGATTAAATCGTCTTCCTTCAAACTAACGAAGACCTACTGTGTAGTATGGAAGCTGAAATCATACTCTTAGAAAGAGAGAATAAAGCGACCAACTATACAGGTCATTTGAGTTAGCACAGGACCTACTTCAGTGTACAGAACCAAAGTAGATTCCAGTGAAGGCATTAGATGTTAATCACTGGATTGCCACGCCTGAATTGGTAAATAATAGCACTTCCACTCATTACTTAAGCCTACGTAATCAAGGAGCTGCTCCACATACAGCATGCAGAGCCAGTACAACATACTGACCAAATAAATATGCACTGTAAAATCAGTATAAGTATATAATAATTTATTATATGGTTGTGACGTCATCGGTCGAATGCTCCATTCATTTCAACGGGGCTCCCCAACGTTCGCACGTCTGTTATTTTTCGATAACGGACGGGTTGGTCTATAACAGACCGCTGTCAATGGCAACAAGACTTTTCACTGCTAAAGCGACTTTTCAACAAGACTCTAATCAGCTGCCGTGATAGACAACACCTGTTGTCCTGGCTACCTAGCTGTTGCCTAGCGGTGTTCCACAACGGCACTGTTTTGTTTTGCGCAGCAACAATCTTTTGACTTAACATTAAATAGGCCTAAAGAAATGTCCCCGCCATGTGTGAATCATTTAAGTATATCCATATAATAAGCGGGTTAACTTTCGGCGAGTCGGTCGCTTTGTGGAATAGCAGCACTTCAGAGAGAACAAGACCCCTCCGCTCCGCGTCGGGGTCTAAAGATTCTCTCTGTCGTGCTGCTATTCCACGGTAGCGACCTTCTCGCCGAACGTTAACCCTTACATAATAACTTATTTATATGTTTTTATTATAACTGCGCATTGAAGACTGGTCAAACGCAATTTCAAACTTCTGTGCACATAGATTTTCGACAAAGGTACAATTGACTTGACTTGACTTGACTTGATGAATGATATACTACTATTGAAAAGATTGAACACACTCTCTTCTAATACATTTTAACCGTAAAAGTGACTTATGGTAAAGTGTTTGACTTGGATCTGTAACAGTGATCAAAGCACTGATCCGGATATAGTGATGACATTCTCTCTCTCTCTCTCTCTCTCTCTCTCTCTCTCTCTCTCTCTCTCTCTCTCTCTCTCTCTCTCTCTCTCTCTCTCTCTCTGCTGTTTGCCTTGGCAGCTCAACATCCTGGTGGACACTGGTAGCAGTAACTTTGCCGTGGCTGCAGCGGCACACCCCTTCATCACACACTTCTTCAACAGAGCTGTGTGAGTATGCAAACACACACACACACACACACACTACACTTCTCTATATACAACACACACACACACACACACACACACACACACACACACACACACACACACACACACACACACACACACACACACACACACACACACACACACACACACACACACACACACAATGTAAAAGATACAGTACTCATGCACACACACTCACATGCACCCTTACAGGATATAGACAGGCCTACACAAACACACGTCTGACTAATGCAGACACGCACATACAGATGTGTGCACAGACAGACACACAGACAGACACACAGACAGACACACAGACAGACACACAGACACACACACAGACAGACACACAGACACACAGATCGTACATTATCAATGGTATTTTATGATCCTGTGTGCTGAGGACTCCATGACCTCTCTATTGTCAGAGTTTCCTGATGATAATGCTACCTCCCAATCTCCCTAGAATAACCTGCTTCTGCTGTGGGCCGCTTTCTCCTGTATCTCGCTCTGCTCTGTTGTTTTTCGCTTTCTCCTAACAATAAGGTGCGTGTGTGTGCGTGCGTGCGTGCGTGCGCGCGCGCATGTATGCGTGTGCGCACGTATGCGTGTATGCTCGTCTGTCTCTCAGTCTGTGCGTGTGTGTGTGTGTGTGTGTGTGTGTGTGCGCGCGTGCGCACGTATGCTTCTCTGTCTCTCGGTGTGTGTGTGCATGCGTGTGTACGTGTGTGTGCGTGCGTGTGTGTGTGCACGTACTGTATGCGTGTGTGCACGTATGCACGTGTGCATGTCTGTCTCTCGGTCTGTGCATGTGTGTGTGTGTGTGTGTGTGTGCGCTCGCAACAGTAACAGCTGTGGTTGTGAAGTCTGTCGGGTTCTGAAGAGAGAGCAGGTGGGAGAGCCTCGGCTCTGTGTTCTGATCCAGCAGAGAATTGAGGCGTCGAGGCGAACAGTCTCCGCCGCTAATGGGCTAAATTAGCGGGGAATTAGCCCGGCGCTAAGGCCTGGAGAGGAGTGCTTGGCGCACGCAACGTGGAATTAGCTTTATGCTACGGCCTAACGGAGTGGTTGGCGCCAGCCTTGAGTGGCCAATCAGTGATGTGAAGGACCGCTGAGACTTAGCTGGCGCTCTCACGCCCGCCAAAGCAAGCACTCTCTGCTACGCCTTAGAGTGCGGCTAATATCTCTACACGCACACTAAGCACTCTGCTACAGTAACCATTAGGACTCTACTAATTTGGACAGAGCTATACCACCAACGTAGGGAATCTTTGTGTATACTATACAATAGTATGCCATGCTGTAGGCTACTACACTACACTATTCTTCAACATACCATACTATGCAGCGCTCTACACTATTCTTGTACTTTCTGACATGCTATATTCTATTATACTACACAGTCCTGTGCTATACTAAGCAATACTGTACTATGCTATGCTATATTGTACTATACTATAGTATACTATACTACACTATACGATATGATATTACTACTGTATACTGTACTGTTCTATACTAATCCTATACTATATTATACTATGGCTGTACACAGACAAACCAACAGATTCTCCATCATGCTTCCTCTTATCTCAGATAGATTACCGGTAGCTGCATGTTCCCATGCTGTACTGTTGAAATTATCTGAGTGCTAATGCCAAGTAGCGTCGTGGTTGGCGAGCGCTAATGCCAAGTAGTGTCGTGTTTGGCATGCATGAGAGCGCGTGCTGGCCTCTGTGGTCCTTCAGATCCCTGATTGGACACTCAAGGCTGGATGGCCCGCTCGCTCGCTCGTGATGCGGCTCATTTACTACGCCATTACTATTCCCTTCAGTCTCACTCATTTGTGTGTGTTTGCGTCTGTGCATGTCTGCGATGGTTATTCACAGGCATATTCACAGGCAGTTTAGTTGATTTCACATGCACTCACAATATGTATAACACACACACACACACATACTCTTTTATGGTTTGTATATACCATATATACCACCAGCCATATGGCTGTTTATCACTACTTACTTACTTATCTCTCTCTCTCTCTCTCTCAGCTCCAGCACCTACTCTTCCAGTGGCCGTGGGGTGGCGGTGCGCTACACGCAGGGTAACTGGGAAGGTGAGCTGGGCACTGATGTAATCTCTATACCCAAGGGCCCCAACGCCACCGTCACCATCAACATCGCCGCCATCCTCTCCTCCGACGGCTTCTTCCTGCCCGCCATCAACTGGCAAGGCATTCTGGGATTGGCCTACCCTATGCTGGCCCGGGTAAGCAAAAAGTAGTGTAGTTCATTACATTCAGTTACATTACATTATGCTTAGCAGACTCTATTATCTAGAGTGACTTACCGTTACTTACAGGGTATTGGTTACAGTCCCTGGAGCAGGATGGGGTTAGGTGCCTTGCTCAAGGGCCTGAGCCATGGAGTGTGGTAGGGAGTGGAAGGGTGGGATTCGAACCTGTAACCCTCTGATCCATCTTCTTAACCATTAGGCCATAGTTTCCACTAGTAGTTGAGTACAATATTACTCTACTGTACTACTGTAATGCTTTTCGTCCCCTACTCTTGGCAGGTTCATTCAAATGGTTCTGAAGTAGCAGTCTAGAAGTAGTAAAAACATGCCTTCAGAAGTGTGCGTGCGTGCGTGTGTGCATGCGTGCGTGTGTGTGTGTGTGCGCGCGTGTGTGTTTGGGTCAGACGAAGTGAAGATGTGCACACACCGGTTGGCCATTACAGACAGGAATAGGCACACACACACAGAGACACACACACACACACACACACACACGATTAGGGACGTTTCATGGATAAAAGGACATGGCCGAATCCCAGTCATCCGTGTCCTGAGATGGCCTGGAGATCTTACAGAGCGCGCACACACACACACACACACACACACACACACACACACACACACACACACACACACACACACACACACATACACACACATACACACACCCATACTTGCTCATGTACAGAGAGAGAGAGAGAGAGAGAGAGAGAGAGAGAGAGAGAGAGAGAGAGAGAGAGAGAGAGAGAGAGAGAGAGAGAGAGAGAGAATACAGGTGCTGACAGAGCAACAGCAGCTTTCAGGTCCATTGGCCACATACACAAGGATGGACACACACACACACACACACACACACACACACACACACACACACACACACACACACACACACACACACACACACACACACACACACACACACACACACACACCACAAAGAGCAGCATATTTCAGGTCCATTGACCATGGTGAGCAGGGCGCAATCACGCTGTGGCACGATGACTCGTTTCGAGTGACCTTTAGAAGTGGTCACACCCTCACGGTGCTTAGCTCTACAGTAATCTAACATTCAGACGTCACATCAGGCAGCGTCACAGAAGGGATGGTCCCAGGAAGGTTTAAGAAAAGGTTTTGGATGATTAATTGTCCTTGATTATTACAATTTTGACGTTGATTATGAAAAAAAAAAAAAAAAAAATTTGTCTTTTATTAGTTTATTTATGAAAGGACAGCGAGGAAATGATTGGGGACAGAGAGATGGAGAAGGTTCGGCAAAGGACCCGAGTCAGAATGGAACCTGGCACAGCGGCGTAGCAGCCCAGTGCCCTACAGTTAGAGCCACGATGGGCCATAAATTATTAATTTTACAGATTTTAATGTCACAAATAAGTGTGATTAGAAGCATAGTGGTTGAATGCCGCACTGTAGATGATTGGTACAGGAGTTCTTTAAACCTAGAGAAATTGTGGGACGACAATATTGTAATGTTTTTTATATAATATTGTTTTACCTACGTAATGCTAGTGTTATTTCTGATAGTAAAAGGAAAAGTCCATGATGTCTACAAAAAAGCAAAAAAATGCATGGGTCTATAGCACTAAAACAGGACACAGGCAGTATAACTGTAGTCATGGAATTAACACAGCCTATTTCACATGCCAATTGGTGTACTGGACAAAATTGCATGGAGATTTAATAAACTAAAACTACCAAAATGCAAGGTGTCGTGGATTGACTCAAACAGTTATTAAAGGGGCATTCCACCGGTGGAGACATGAATATGTATTGAAAGTGGGTCATATATGTAGTAGAATAGTATCATAAATTTCTAATTTGGTGCCGAGAAAAGGCAGAAAATGACGTTTCAGTGCTTGTGGATTTGTGACAACAATCCCCACAATGCATTGCAATGCTCAAGTTCCACAGGCCACACCCAGGCAGCTCTGCCAGTGACTTACTGGAGCCTCAATGCCAGTGATTTCAAAAGCACTGGCACACTGATCTGTGATAGGTCTGTTAGCGCATTAGGGCCAACCCCCTATGGGTGGGGTTGAAAGGGTGGGAAAAAGGCTTGTAGTCTCAACAGAAATCCAACTCTCTTACACTTCCTCCTATAATGAGGCAAAATGACGATTTTTACATCATTGTAGGAGGAAGTGTTAAGAGGTGAAAACGGATTTGTCCTGTCTCAGGGGGAATTGAGAGTGTTGCACGACCATTCAAAAGTATGCCTGGGTGTCTAGCAATGGGAAGCCTAATGCAAATGGGTACTCCACCTTTTTCAACTAATAGCTGAAGTCATTATCAGTGATCTCCCCATCCTCCTCCATGATTAAGGTACCCTGAGCATGGTATTTTCCCTCTACACTGCTCCCTTCGGGGACCGTTTTGGGCTGCCCCCTTGCACGGGTGAGGCATCAATGTAGTTTCGGTGTGTGCAGTGAGCACTGTGTGACTGTGGAGTGCTGTGTCATAATGGGTGTTTCCCAGGTGCGCTTTCACATAGTGTATGTTGTTATTATGCTTCCTTTATGCCGCCTGTCTACCTGCCTGGTCCATGTCTACCCGCCTTTCCCCTCCCTTTTCTTATTGTACTGTATTGTGCATATACGTAATGTACAGGTGGGTTCTTATAGGCGCTGCTCTGTGGCCAATGCACCCTGTGGTGAGAACGAATTTCCCCTTGGGGCCAATAAAGGCCATCCATCTATCCACCTATCTAATGTAACAAATCCATCCAATCACTATCAGCAGGGACGGTGACAGTTTCGGTCGAGGCCGAGACAAAGTCATCTGAAAGGGCCCCCTTGCCCAATAGATGCAATATAATGAGGGCCCTACCTCTCCCTGTGCCCGGGACAACTGTCCCCTTTGTCCCCCCCCTGTCGGCACCCCTGACTAGCAGTACCCTCATATGACCCCCCGCTGCATCTGAGCGTGTGCCACAGGCCTACAGTATGTGGCTGTGATCTGCAGATGGCTGTTTGATTGCTCCCTGTGAAGCTGGTCCACGGCTACGTCCCTCTAGCGCAGCGCAGCTCATTGCTAATACAAACGATATTAGTGCTGCCAACCACAATTAAGCCCTGGAATGCATCCAGCAACAGAGCAGCCACACACACACACAAGATACACACACACACACACGGGAACGCACGCACACATATATACACGGACGGGCGCTCATGGGCACGCACACACACATGGGCACGCACATGTACGCATGGGCATGCCCGAAACACGCACATATGCATATACACATCCATTCACTCTGTCTCTCTGTCTCTCTGTCTCTCTCTCTCTCTCTCTCTCTCTCTCTCTCTCTCTCTCTCTTTCAATTCAATCACATACTAATGTATGCATAAATCTACACTCACTCAATTAGTAAGACACACACACACACACACACACACACACACACACACACACACACACACACACACACACACACACACACACACACACACACACACACACACACACACACACACACACACACACACACACACACACACACACACACACACACACACACACACAAAATCACATACCCATGCATGCGTACACTGTATGCACACGTTAGTCACTTGGGTTCAGGCATACACACAATCATGCACAAATACAGCCATGGAGACACACACACACAGCAAAGAAAGTTAACGTTACTTAGTGACGGTGTGTGTCTGTCTGTGTGCATGTGTCTGTGCGCTTGTGTGCGTGTGCGTGTGTTTGTGTGCGCGTGTGTGTCTTGCAGCCGGACTCGTCGGTGGAGCCCTTCTTCAACTCGGTGGTGCAGCAGACGGGCATCCCTGATGTCTTCTCTCTGCAGATGTGTGGAGCGGGCATCGCAGCCAGCACCAGCACCGGCCTGGCAGGGGGCAGCCTGGTGAGTGGCCGACTGTAATCATCCTTATGTCCATAATCATGATGTTCATCAGGGGTGCTGTGGCGCAGCGCAATAAGACACAGTACCATATGCGGGCGCCCTGGGTTCGAGTCCGACTGGGGTCATTTTTCCCGACCCCCACCCCATCTCTCTCTCCCACTTACTTAATGGTAAATGGGCTGCATGTATTATATAGCGCCTTTCCACTCCGTCAAGCGCTCAAAGCACTTCACTGCATTCACTAGGTCTGTAGCAATATTGTCTCGAACCGAGATCATCATGATATGCAGATTGAGGATACTGTACCGTGATGCAACTTGGCAGTATTGTGATGCGCTCTTTAAAAGTTGTTTCCCTTCAGTCCAGAAAACAACATGATATGATTTGATTGTAACCTACTGTATTCTGCCTATAACTATCATAGTTTCATTCGTAATTTTATTTTATAATGCTGGCAAATTAAGCAAATTAATTACAATTAATTTATAAATGAAAGCAAATTAATTCATTTCAAAACATACATTTCAAAATAATCATCACCACCACCACCATCATCATCATTCTCAATATCATGATGAAAAGCATAATTATAATCATTGTCTTCCCTAATGTCTCTTGTGGGTACTGGGTTTCGATCAGTGGTTACCATTATGTCCATTCTATCACCATTATCATTGTTCATTATCATTGTTGTTATCATCACACAGTTACTATATTCAGGACTGGCATTAGATGTTATGAGGCCCCTAGGCTATAGGTTGATGTAGGCCCCCGCAGAAGAATAATAGAATTGGTTAAATGGCGTCATAATTCCAAGCCATGAATGATTATTAACAAGATTGAAAACTCAAACTCAACAGCAGACTAAATTTTCCATTCTGCATCTTGTCACAATTCTTCAATTGTCCAATCGAGGAACCCCTGGCAGGGGGGGGCCTCCTAGGCTGCTGCCATATCTAGCCTGTGTGTTAATCCGCCCCTGCCTATACTCACTTATTCACATAGTGACAGCGATGTAGAGACACATGCATTTGCAGCAATGTCACGGCTAATTGAAAGCTAATAGAGCCAGTGGTCCCCGATGTGAGCGTACGGGATAAATGAGTACTTATATGCAAATGCCACGAGCAAGAGGGATTTGTTGTTAAATTGGAAAGAAGCCTTGGGGCCTCTTTTTAATAATGCAATGTTTTTCATATGCCGGTCTGGTTAATGCAGTCACTATTCCTATCTGCTTAGAAAATTGAGACACTTTTAACGAATATATGACGACTTTATTTATTTTATTTTTTTTTTTAAACTGGTACATAAGGGCTGTCGGGAGTGTAACTATTTCGTTTCCTGCTGTGAACATACTAACATCTGAAATGCGTATTTGATCATGTTGTGGCTCATGACGTGTGCGTGCGTGTGTGCGTGCGTGCGTGCGTGCGTGCCTTTGTGCGTGCGTGCGTGCGTGTCAGGGGGGTGACTTGGTAATTACTTTGTCATTTTAAGCCAACAGACTCTTGTACACTCACTCACTGATTGGCAACTAGTGCTCTGACTGAGTGGCTCAAACCCCACACACGCACACGCACACACGCACACAGTGGCTCGCTCAGTGGCCTCTCATCTCGTCTCATCTCTCCGACGTCCCCACACAGTCAGCGATGGGCTAATTAAGCTAACACCACAGCCACAGCCACAGCCACACACACACACACACACACACACACACACACACACACACACACACACACACACACACACACACACACACACACACACACACACACACACACACACACACACACACACACACACACACACACACAGATCTGTCAGTCACGGCTGGGGAGATTGGGATGTGTTCTCTCAGCGCCCCCTGCTTGGCTAGCAGATGGACAAGAGAGGGGTGGAAGTAGAAGGAGGCCAGTTGGACTAGGAGTAGGCAGTAGAGGAATGGGCTGAGGAACATTTTTCATTCGGAGGGCCACTTCAAATTTGGTGGGGGGTCGCAAAAACATTCTTAGGTCCAATAGGGTGTCCACATGGAACAAAATTGTGACTCACTGGTGTATTGAATGTGTCTGGAGTATCATCCATGCTTCCAGTCAGACTGAGTAGAGATTTGGAGGAGAAAGGGATAAAATGTTTCACCTTTTGAGATGTAATTGGAGTCACTGTAAGTGCATTGGCTGTGTTCTCTGTTTTAGGTCATGGGAGGGGTCGAACCAACTCTGTACCGGGGGTCCATGTGGTACACCCCCATCATGCAGGAGTGGTACTACCAAGTGGAGGTTCTCAAACTGGAGGTCGGGGACCAGAATCTGAACTTGGACTGCAGAGAGGTACCAGAACTCTTTTCCATCACAACACTCAATCCCTTGTCATGAAAGTACACAATGTCTTGCTTGTTTTTGTAGCAGTTCTCAAACTTCAAAGCAGTGTGGCTGTTCGTAATCTAGGTCAGTGCAAGACATTACAGGAGGGGGCTGTACATCAAGATGTCCTGTGTTGACAGCTGGGCAGCCAATCAGAGAAGCCTATAAGTGACTTCCTACTTCCTCTTCCTGTCTCTCCCTTCCTGTGTCAGTATAACTCCGATAAGGCCATCGTGGACAGCGGCACTACGCTCCTCCGGCTGCCTGTCAACGTCTTCAGAGCTGTGGTGGATGCCGTCTCGCGGAACTCTCTGGTACGACTCACTCTATCCATCTTATTCCAAACTCCCCTAAATACCATGACAACATGCACGACAACTTTTAAATACAAAAGTGATCCTCACACAGCACTCGTAGCCTTTTTTGTGCAGATGCGCCTGACGACGGGCCTATTCACTATTTTCTGAAAATGCTCAACTACATCATAACAGAACTGCTATGACATTATCGAGTGTCTTAAGTAACAAGTTAAGACATAGCCACCACCTTCGACCAATATTGTGAACCCCATTCAGGGTAGAGGACACTTGAGGTTGCAACTTTTAATACTTTTTTTATGAACAGCGAAACACCACACAAACATTGTAGCCAAATTAAAAAGTATAAAAATTGCAATCTTGAGTGCCTTGGACTTCCTCTACCATGAATTGGGTTTACAATATTGGTCGAAGGGCCAGATGTCGCAGAGTCCCTCCCTACACTAATGAGCACCAAGGAAAAAAGGTGAAGACCTTGAAGCACTCTGATTTCCTGTTTGTTTTCTAAACCCAATGTGGTCCTTGGGCCAAAATAAATGCCCAACCCTATCTAGCTATTCAGATGCCATTCCCCTTCTCCTAGAGTGCGTTTTAATATGTGACCTTGCCTCCTCCACTTGCTTCTCGTCATGATGACATCACAGACAACAGCATTATATTTCAATATCTTGCAAAAGCTCAATTATAGAGTCTTTTTCTCATTTGCAATTGGGATGGTGAATGAAAAACAGTCCCTCAAAAGTTGTTGTGGCGAGGCTGACAGCTGGGAAACTTTATTGTTTTCTCCACGGAGGAGGGGCCAGGAGGCGGGGCGAGGAGACAAGCACAAGTGGAGGAGACAAGGTCACATATTGGGATGTACCCCTAGTAACTGGATGCCTAGAATGACTTCCTTGTTCCTTGTTCCTGCCTCACATACCTTATATTAACTGAATAGGAGCATTGCTACCGAACTGGTCTATCAAAGCTTTGGTCTATCCATTTACGTACTTTGCCTTTGTTTTTTATTCAAGATTCAGATGACAATGAATGATTTGAGACGTGGACATCGCATGCATAGGCTCTACGCAGCATTTGGTTTTGCCCATTTTTTTTTCAAATTGGGGATCTAATCTCTAAAGCTGTTATTGGTGTGATTGGCGTTGAGTGGTTGAGCAGCTGGCATGACTATGATGACTATGGCCTGCTGTGATCCCATACAATAGGTGGTGAATGTAACACACCCACACACACACACACACACACACACACACACACACACACACACACACACACACACACACACACACACACACACACACACACACACACACACACACACACACACACACACACACACACACACACACACACACACACACACACACACACACACTCATCCTACTGTCGTGTGTTTAGATCCAGGATCCAGCCTCAGGGTTCTGGACGGGTACTAAGCTGGCGTGTTGGTCCACAGGGGAGAACCCGTGGAGGTTCTTCCCCAAGCTCTCCATCTACCTGCGTGGAACCAACGCCAGCCAGTCCTTCCGAATCACCATCCTTCCTCAGGTGAGAAGAGAGTCATTGGACTGCTAAACACACGCACACACAGAGCGAGTATAATAACAGATAAGTAACATATCACTTCAAACATCTATGCTAGGGGCATCTGGGCAAACTGGTTTAAGACTGCTTGTCCTGAGTCAAGTTCAGAAAAACATTTCCTCATTCTTTCATCACACATGACGGATAATATATTTCCTTGTCGTTGGCTATGCGAGAGAGAGAGAGAGAGAGAGAGAGAGAGAGAGAGAGAGAGAGAGAGAGAGAGAGAGAGAGAGAGAGAGAGAGAGAGAGAGAGAGAGAGAGAGAGAGAGAGAGAGAGAGAGAGAGAGATCATATGCACACACAGTAAGACACACTAGAGCACAGTGACACTAAGGCCAGGGGTGTGCTCCTCAATGACATGAGCCACCAGGGAAAAAGGAGGAGGAGAAACAAAGGGATGACGGGTGGTGGAGGAAAAGGAAAAAAGAGTGATATTGTGAGAGAGGTGAAGAGAGGACAGATGATGAGTTCGAGTGAAGGAGGGGGCATGGCTGTAGACAGAGAGAGAGAGAAAGGGAGAGGGAGAACTCTATATGCAACTCTATGCATATTTTCTTTTGCCAGCATGATTAAAATGCTACACTCTGATTGGCTTTCTGCAGCTTTACATCCAGCCAATCGCAGACAACGTGGAGGGCACGATGGACTGCTACCGCTTTGGCGTGTCGTCATCGGTGAACGGGCTGGTGATCGGCGCCACGGTGATGGAAGGCTTCTACGTGGCCTTCGACCGCGCCCAGAAGAGGGTGGGCTTCGCCGTCAGCACCTGTGCAGGTGAGTTAGGCCAATATCCCATTGACCTCCATGTTCCATTTTTATACAACAATGGCAGGTCATGCTACCAGGGCTCCGCTCTACTGGTGAAGAAACGCCTTCGGATCAGCTACGCACAGAATCGAGGTACGAGATCTGAAGTCTATGGAAATCAGGCTAGGGTCATGCAGCCTTTGACACACAGATCGCCATTGACAGTTCCAAAATAGTTCCAGGAAGCAAGCATTACACAATGCAGTAATGGTTAATGTACCTCATATTTGCTTGTAGTGGTTTGACCAATTGTCTTTCACCAGTTGTCATGGACCTTTATCAACCTTCTCTCTCTCCCTCTCCCCTTCTCCCTCCCTCCCTCTCCCTCTCTCCTCAGAGTTGGCGGGCCTGCCGCTGGCTGAGATCTCGGGGCCGTACCTGTCTGAGAGCGTGTCGTCTGACTGCGTGTCGGGCTCGCTGCTGCAGGAGCCGTTGCTGTGGGTGCTGGCCTACTCCCTGATGGGCCTGTGTGCCCTGGTGCTGCTGGTCCTGCTGCTGCTGCTGGTGTTGCCGTGCCGACGCGGTCGCCGCGACAGCCTCATCACCGACGAGTCGTCGCTCGTTCGCCATCGCATCAAGTGACATGAAGACCGAGAGGAATAGAAAGAGAGCAATGCTCAACAGTGTTTCAGTTAAAAAACTAAAGGTGTGTTTGTGTGCGTGTGTGTGTGCGCGTGTATGTGTGCGTGCATGCCTATGTGTGCGCGTGCCTGTGTGTATGCATGTATGCATTCATGTCTTCTGGGAGAGTGTGAAAAAACTCATCAGAACAAATCTACTTTGTTTATCGAGATCCTTATTTTTTCCAAAAGGGTTCAGGGACTGCTTGGGCCCAACTGTCTTAATAATAATATGAAGGATTTTACTCATTTTGTGTCAGACATGTTTTTAGAAGAACAGATTCCACCGTCAATATTCTATATAGCCTCCACGCTTTAGAAGAAGAATTCACCATGGGCATAGAGTATTGCCTATTAAGATTGTGGTGAGGTAGGAGTGAGAAATTGTTTATTTGTTTGTTTATTTGGTCTGCACCATGGGAGTAATGGTTCTTTGTTCCCTCGTTGGTTCCTATGCAATTGACGTCACCACGTTTACTTGTTTCGTCTTTGTTATGGGAGTTAAGTGATTTTCCACGTACTATCCCATGGGATTCACGTTTCTATTTCTTTTCAGTTGATAAAGACATTGAAAAGTACGGACTTGGGATACGCTGTTCTTGTGTTTACCAAGCTTCAGCTTCAGCTGACTCATAGGTACCCATTGCTAGTCGCACTCCGTAGCCGTCTTGTGAAGTATGGCTCCTTCCGATAGTGAAAAGCCATTGTAAAACAACCCTGCCTACAATAGTGTTACTAGAATCGAAACAACGTAGCCAGATCAAGTTAGCCAGCAGTGGTTAAAGTCAGCTTAAGTCATGCAGCATGCTGCTTCAAAAGTTTATGAAGGGCACACCTGTTGGCACTTGAAACTTCTTGTCCTTTGAGGTGTGTGTGTGTGTGTGTGTGTGTGTGTGTGTGTGTGTGTGTGTGTGTGTGTGTGTGTGTCTTTGTGTGTGTGTGTGTGTGCGTGCGTGCGTAAAAAAATATTCCCATCTTTTGGTGTAACGTCCAATATGCAGTGCATTTACTTTCTTGCAAATCGACAGGGTACAGCAGCATAAGTAACATGAATGGTCACAGGAAGTGAGGAAGAGAAAAAGAGAGAAAAGAAAAGAAAGAAAGTGATAGCCAAGCCTGTGGGATACAGTATTTGCTTATGCATGTGCAGGACTGGATAACAGTGCCCTGGTCTCTGGGGCAACATGTAAATGTCTCCTCTCTCTCTCTCTCTCTCTCTCTCTCTCTCTCTCTCTCTCTCTCTCTCTCTCTCTCTCTCTCTCTCTCTCTGCTGTGTTTGATGTTAGAGTCTGAGGCAGGAGTCCTACTCTGTAACGGAGAGAGGCCTGTACTTACTGTGTGTGTGTGCGTGCGTGCATATGCTAACAGTGCAACGCACATCAGAATGTGTAATACAACACAAGTGTACATGTGCAATTGTGCTTATGCACATCTGTTTGTGTATTTGTTTGCAGGTGTCGTATGACACCACTGCGATGCTTCTGTGTGTTATGATATCAATGTGGTGCACATCTGTGTGTGTGTGTGCATGCATGCGGATGTACCAGTGCGACACACCTGTGCGGTTGCTGTACAACACCAGTGCAGTGCATATCTGTGTGTGTTAGCGTGCGTGCGTATGTGTTTTCTGTAAACCTGTGTGTGTGTGTGTGTGTGTGTGTGTGTGTGTGTGGTGCACATCTGTGTGAACAGATGCCTAGGCTCTTCCCTGCCTGCTCCCGTTGGAAGCGCTCCAAGCAGACAGGCGGGCGGGAAGGGCTGCCGTGGTTACGCCTGTTTGCCCACTAAGCAGTTGCTGGGGAATCCACAAGCCTCACCCTCGCTCCGCTCCACATCCCACACACCCCTCCCCTCCCCTCCCCTCCCCTCCCCCACTACTCTGCAAAGGTTCATGGGATTGACATTACCCAGAGTGCTTTGCGGCCCATATCTGTCCGTATCAGTGGGCTATCTTGATTGTATTGACTTGGGTTTGCGATTTTGTTTTTGGACTATCTTGTCCCAGTATAACAGTCCCACATGCGTCCCACATATGGCGGCGTGTCCAGGGAATCGAAGCATAATATATTATATACATTGTTTCATTACTTAAGGTTCCCATTGTATACTATATACTGTACATGCAGGGAAGACGACAGGCGGTGAAGAGGGGGGGTGGGGAGTTAGTTGCCTAGAGCCCAGGGACTGGAGGTGGCCCTTTCCGCGCCTGGCCAAACCCAACAGTGGCCCTGTATACTGTATACAAAGGCAAAGCGCAGTAAGTACACATCAAAATTGAGTCAAGACTGAAAATGGTCTTCATTCCACCTCCTATATCTTGTGGCGAAGCCTTATGGTCCAAATGTGTCCTGTATGAGATATGGCGGTGTTCAATTTGCAGCACCTACAGGATCCAACCTAATACCAAGGCTTTGAAGGAATTTTTATTTTCAGTTTCAATGCTGGATAGTAACTGCCCTTTGTAGGGCAGTATACGTGTGCCTGTGAAGGCCTTGGCTGACTGTGGAAATTCCTTCACCCCGCGACTGATGTGGTCTGCAGGCTAGCAAGGGAGGGGCAGCGCTGGGCTGTGGAGCTGTAGCCTCCACGCTTACTCTCACAAACCAGTAGTTGGACATTTTGGCTTTTCAAATGAACCAACAGCAGAAAGGTTGTTTCTTATTATGGCACATAAATGTACGTACTGTACCCTCTGCTACTGTGAGTGGGTTTGCCTTTCTTAAAGCTTTCGTGTGTGCGTGTGCGCCTGTGTGCACCTTGTGGACACACCATGTATGATGAATTAATTGTTTTATTTTTGGTATTTGATGGCCCGTCTTAAGCAATAAAAAATGATGGATGTTGGCTAATTCCATCTTTGCCGCAGATACAGGTTTTGTTTCCCACTTTTTTGTTTGTTTTGCTTTGTATTGCATCATATTTCTCTGTCCACAACACCACACCAACATAAACAATCACTTTTTATGTTTTGTTTGTCTGTCTTATTTGTTTTTAGTTTGTCCTGTAGCCTAAGTGCCTCCACTACCAAATAGAACAATGTCTAGCCTATGCGATTACCCATGATCCCCTGCTTCACAGACTTGCTGTATCTCAAATGGTGCACTTGTGTACTTCAGGGTTCATGTTTCAGTGCATATGGCGTCTTAGTACCCCAAGTGCACAAGTGCACCATCTGAGACACGGGCTGTGTCTGATATCTAGGAAGAAATGCACTGCTAGCAATGATGTGCCAAATATTACGATTGTGTGTAAATATACTGTATTGCCAAATGTGATTGTATTGAAATATAAGTCTGTATTGAAGTATAAGTCTGTATGTTAATATGTAATCATTGAGAAGTTTTGATTTTTATTTTTAGTAATGAATCGATTGCCAAAGAAGATATAAGGAGTTATTTTTTAGATTTAGTTATGTCTCTTCTATCCTTTCTTCAGTTTCGTAAAGCTCAGAGAGAGGGAGTTTAAAAGGACATTTTACAATCAGCAGAGGAAAGCGTACTGTGCAGCCGCTCAATTAAAGTACTGTCATATTCAAAAAGGAAAAAAACACATCAGTGATTTGCATATTTTCCCTGCATGCATTCCACCAGGCACACACTTGAGATTACAGTATAAAATATATTTACAGCGATGACAGAGTGCTAATGTCAGTTAGTAGTCATGTACATATGAATCTAAATAAATGAACTGATTCAAACCTTTGAAATGTCTGTCACTTAAGTCCTTTCATTGTTTATAAGTATGAACGCATGCGATGACGTAGGCCTCTATGCACTATATCAGGGGTCCCAAACCTTTCTGGGCCTGAGGGCTGAGGGCTATCAGAGAGCTACTTGTTCATTCAAAATCATCTACCGATGTCTTGACGTGCTTTTCAAAACACAATATGATTGAATTATTGTTTGCATTTCGTTATTAATAAGGTTTTTACATATAAAAATCTCATTTAAAAAAAGAAAAACTGTGACTAAAACCGTGTGGAACTCACAATTTTTTAACATCCTTGGTGGGCACTTGATGGGCTTAAGGGCTAGCTGGCACCTTTGGGCAGAAGGCACCAAGTTGGTGACGCCTGTTTTACATTTTGTTGATTATCTTTTCTGAAATCTACCTGACATTGGGCGACATCTGGTGGCCATGACCAGCAAGTGCAAAGGAAACTATCATAGTAGAGCTGGGACACCGTGGGACGAGTCAATTGAGGAGAAAATCTGGTAACACTGAACTTGACGCCAGCATCATACGCATGCCATGAGTTTCATAGGAGTGTCAAAGGAGTGTCATAAACATTGTCAAAGTCATAACCATTGTCTGGCCATGAAAAGTTGACATTTGGGCTGTCTTAAGCATAACCGGACGTATGACATCAGTGTTGAGTAAAGTGTTACCAAAGATCTGACCAGTACACACTGCAGCTTAAAGTTTAAATATTTAATTGGTGCAGACTCTCAACTAATGTTTCCATGTTTACATCTTTTTTTTCAGAGACTCTGAAAAACGTAAACACCAATTGAAAAAAGAGGCTGGAGCACACTGCACACTGTTTTAAGCCAGGGATGTCAAACTCAGGCCCGTGGGCCAAATTGGGCCCGCAGTCATTTTATTCACATATACACCATTAATGCATAGCGTGAACATGACATTTGGGGTGTTACAGGAATGTGACTGGGCCCAGGCCAATGAAACAGCTCATACTCTTATGCAACACAATGTATGCAAACACATTTGAACTACCATACAGTATACTGTATACTGTATGATGGGAAAGACTGTGTGTGAAATGTAACACTATTCAGTGCATGCACGCACAATTTTAGTCATTTAAAAAAAATAAACATTGAATTCGGCCCACAACTTCGTATCAGATTTTGATTTTGGCCCTCAATCAATTTGAGTTTGACACCCCTGATTAAAGCATTTACTAAGTCCAGACATTCAACTGATGTTTACATGTTTACAACATCCTCAGAGTATCTTAAACTTAATCTGTAGTGTGCTCCAGGTTTCCACCTCAGTAAAAAAAAAACAATTTCATGTTCAAATGTGATCACCTGATCACTTCAGACAAACATTCATAAACGGCTTTAGTCAGGCTTCACAACATAATCCATTGAGCTTAGTCAATAACACAACAAAATTGTTCTCATTGTAACTTTCCACCATTTCTATAATTTACTTGTCCAAACACATTAAAAATGCTTGTTACATTTTCGAGAGGCTTGAGTTCTCACTTAAATATTTTTATATAAAAAGGATGAGTAAAGTTCACCTGGCTCTCGCCAGATCCTTGTATAGATCCTCGTGGAGCCAGGCAGAGTGAGGAGAGACGGGTTAGAGTAAAAATATGGATGTTGTAAACTAATCCGAAAACTGTAAAATGTTTCTAACATGAATATTGACCTATGTTATGGCAATGTGCAAATTTAGTAGAAAAAATAGCACTTTACATATTTTACATATAAATAAATAGGTTCCGGGCTTTCCTCGTGAAGTGCATCCATGCGTCAGTTCAGGCATCGTTGTGTAACTGCAAGAAAAGACAGAGAGAAAGTTTCTTTCTTGCGTGTCAGTACAATCACCATGTCACCTGCCGACTCATGTACAGCGGTGGTCCCCAAACTGGGGGCTGGGACCCCTTGGTGAGGCCCAGAGTTATTGCAGGGGGTTCATGGAGAAGGGGCTGTTAGCATAAAATCTTGAATATATGCTTTCATGTAATCATTCCATGAGCAAGATAAGTAAGAGTAGCCTATTCACTTTGCGTACCGTTAATAAATGTATTTACTTTTACTTTGAATTTCACATTAAACAAATCAGCAATATTTGGGAGAAAAAATGTTTGGCATTTGGAATATGGGGTCAGGCGCTCGCGAAAATATTCTTGGGTCCAAAAGTGGGTCCCGTCAGAAAAGGTTTGGGAGCCACTGATGTATAGCATGAGTGAGAAGGGTGCTTGGTTAATACAGGTCTGTGGCTTTACCTTCATTTGTGCATAGATCCATGGCAGGAAGTGGGTGACGTTGCCATAGACACCAGGTTTGTTGACACGCCCACAGCCCCGCCCCCAGCTAATGTCTCCAATGAGCCACCAGAGGGCGTCCTCCTCCACCATTAGAGGCCCACCTGTGTCACCCTGCAACAAAACAACAAAGTTATGCCCAGCCCAACACCAAAACATTAAGCTTGCTCCCTTTAGAACCACTAAAAGGAGATAGCCACACACACAAAAACAAAAATTCAAAATATTCATGTACCGTACGCACTTTAGTCACATACACACATACAGTACATACTGTCAGGGAAGCTGACAGAGGGGTACACAAAGGGGTCAGTTGTCCTGGGCCCAGATAGACAAGGGACCCAGAATTAAGGTCCTAATTACTGTACATTGCATGTATTGAGTGGGGGGGGCTTTTCAGATGACTTTGTCCTGGGCCCAGAAAAAAGATGTCGGCGGCCCTGCATACTGTATGTACACAGACACACACACACACACACCAACTATAATAAGAACAGATGTTACGTACCTCACAGCGGTCGACCCCTCCTGCCAGTTTGCCAGCGCAGATCATACTGCTGGTGACCTTGCCGTTGTACACCTCTTTGCTGTTGCACTGCTCTGGGTCTATCAGGGGCACCTCCGCCTCCATGAGACTGGAGGAGGTTGCACCTGCAGCATACCACAGACAGGGGGCGCTGTTTTAAAGGGTTGCCATCTTTTACAGTTCAACTGACTAGCTGACAAGTTTCATGCACAAGTACGTAAAGCAGTTGTTGGTCTGTAACAAGCCTAGCATACACTGTACAAAAACGGTATTAAGTAGTTAGCGTGCAAGTCATGAACCACCATGACCATTTACTGGACATAATGTATAATATATAATGTAGACTATTGTATGTTTGTCAGTGGTCCAGGCTCGTACCGCCCTCTGAGGTCCTCCCAAATCCCACAATCCAACAGGGCTGAGGTGCGGTGACATTCATGTTGACATTTGGCAGGCAAATGGGCTTCAAAGAGTCTGCAACAAGATCAGGAAAACAAGACCGTCAACTAAACTCTAAATTAAAGACTGAACTTTCTGATTAGTTGATTGGTATATTGGTTGATTGATCAATTGATTGATTGACTGATTGGTTGAAATGTACTCCTGTGGTCATTGCAGGGATACAGATCTATGGTAAATGGAGACAAATCAATAATAATAATAATAATAATATTAATACATTCTTACGTCCAACCCACCTGACATTTGAAGGGGCTGCTTTAGTTTCATCAAGGCAATGTCGTTGTCCTGTGTCTTGTTGTTGTATTGTGGATATGGGATGAGTTGCGCTACTTCCTTAGCGTTGGAGAAGAGCGTCTTGACATCATTGTAGAAGTCCACATAGACATCCCACTCTGAGGGCTCAGGCACACTAGCACACAGCAGACAACAAAAATGTTTGGTTTTCAAATATGCAGTTGATTTACGGTAGGTGTACGACGTTCATTATGTCTAAGAGTTAAATCAATTCTTAAAATGTAAAAGTTAATCTTTTACCCGACATGTTTCAACCGTCGAAACCTGATCTCCAAAAATTCNGTGCTCCTGGACACGGATGTTAAGGACACGAAATCCGATAGCTAGGCTATCAAATTCATATAATGAATGAAAGAAAACTAGCTGTGCCCAGACCAAAACAATCCCTAACCCTAACCTGTCAGTAAGAAATGTTTTTTTGAGAAAAAATATTTGAAATTAGAAAAATCCTGAGAAAACACAAGACTGTGGAAACATAGAGCTGTGAGAGTATAGAGAGAGCACTTCTGTGTGTCCATCACGGAAAATAATTCCGTGTCCAGGAGCACAGAATTTTGGCAAAATCCGTGCTCCTGGACACGGATTTTGTGTCCTTAACATCCGTGTCCAGGAGCACGGAATTTTTGGAGATCATATTGGTCGAAACATGTCAAGTAAAAGATAAAAACGTTACATGTCTGAAACAAAAGAAACTTTAATAATTGATGGAGTTGATTTTCTAAATGACAATATACAATAGTACTGTATATTATTCTAGGGCAGTGTTTCTCAACTGGTGGGTCGCGACCCAAAAGTGGGTCGCGGAAGGGTCATGGGTGGGTCGCGGAGCCTTGGTGTAAAAAAAAAAAACGTAATTCTAAAAAAAAAAAATCCAACTTTTCCTGCAACAATTTGCAACTTTTATTTTGATAGGCTACTGAACTCCGTGTCATCTGTTGTCATAGATACAATCTGAATGTTTATGCGAGATAGATAGCGTGCAACCAGTCATTCGAGTCTTGGTTACATTTTGAGAATTGCATTGAATTGACTTGAACGCTAAAAAAATTGGGTCGCGACCGAATGAGAGTGGAGGGTGGGTCACAAGACTGTTCCAGTTGAGAGCCACTGTTCTAGGGTATGGGGAAAACTTTTCACCATTCATTTCTCTTGAATTGGAGTGTTTGTTTCGCTACCGAATATATCTGACACAAACACTTGTGACAACGAAGGAATAAGAAAATACAGTATGTCAAAACATGATTGAGATCTAGCCGAAGAGCAAGTGTTTTCACCAGAGATCATAACCTTTGCCAAAAGAAATATCGCAGCTCAGTCAACAGGTCATAAATGTAAGGCAAGAGAAGGTGTCACTGATGACAAGAGAGAGACAGACAGACAGGCAGATAGAGTAAAGAGCAAGTAGAGTCTCATTTATTAATCCCCTGGGGGAAATTAAGGTGTCCAGTAGCATACAGTTAGGGCCACAAATATTTGGACAGCAACACAATTATCATCCTTTTCCACCCTATACCCCACCACAATGGATTTGAAATAAAACAAATAAGCTGTGCATTAACTGTAGACTCTTAGCGTTAATGTGAAGGTGTTAACATCCATATCGCATTAACAGGAATGAAATAGCAACGTTTTTTGTCTGTGTTGCCCACTTTTCAAGGGATCAAAAGTAATTGGACAGTAGGCTTCTCAGCTATTCTCCAGTCAGATGTGTGTTATTCCCTTACTACACCATCACCAAGATGTCAATACAAGGTCTTACAGTTCATTTGAAGTGTTCCATTTGCATTTCCATATATTTTTACGCAATGTCCATGAGATCCAAAGTCCACCTGTCACCATCAGTGATGCAAGCCATCATAAGGTTGAAAAAAATCAAAACAAACCCATTTGAGAGATGGGGAAACATTGAATATGATTAATTCAAGAGTTCAGAATGTTGGAAAAAAGAAATATTAAATTACCTGGCAGACATGGAAGACAAATGCTATGGATGACAGACAATATTCTGCATTTGGAGAACAAAAACCCATCTCCCAACAGTTTGCCAGATGTAGAACAGTGTCCAGGTGAACGGTGGATACATGTCCAAGGCAACAATCAAGAAAAAGATCAAGACCATTCAGGAACACTTCACCATAGGAAATGCAGAGGGTTCACTAAAAGATGTAAATTATTGATTGCATCAGAAATAGCAATACCAGATTTGGCTTTGCCAAACAAGGTCTTAAAAAGACTTTACAGGTCTTGAGCTGCATCCTATGGACAGAGGAGACAAAAATCATCTTGTACAAGGGTAATGGGAAGAAAGGAGTATAGAGAGGGGAAGGAACTGCTCATGATTCAAAGCATACCACCCAATCAGTGAATCATGGTGGTGGTAGTGTCATGGTGTGGGCATGCATATCTGTCAATACTATTTTCCCCTTGTATTTATTGATGATGAGGACTACCGACAAAAGCCAGAGGAGGAATCCTGAAGATTTTCAGGCTATATTATCATGTCATATTAAACCTAATGGTTCTGAACTCATTGGACAATGCTTCACAGTGCAGATGGACAATGACCCAAAGCTTCATCTGAAAGCCACTAAGCCATTTCTACACCAAAAAAGTGGAATATTATTCAATGGCCCAGTCAATCACCTCACCTGAGTACGGTAGAGCAAGCATTTCACTTGCTGCTGGCAAAACTGAAGGGAAAATACCGTAAGAATAAGCAGGAACTGAAGACTGTTGCAATAGAGCTCAATAGCATCACCAGGGATAAAACCAAGTGTCTATTGATGTCTATGGATTGCAAATTACAGGCTGTAACTGACTGGAAAGTATTTGCAACCAAATAATTAAAAATTGAAAGTGTGATGTATAAATACTAGACTGTCCAATTACTTTTGGTCCCTTAAAAAAGGAGTGGCACTGATAGAAAATGTCATAATTCCTTCACAGTTCACTCGATTTGGATGCAAACACCCCCATATTAAAGCTAAAAGTCTGCTGTTAATGTGCATCTCATTTGTTTCATTTCAAATCCATTGGGATGGTGTACAGCACCAAAAAGATGAAAATTGTGCAGATGTCCAAATATTTATGGCCCTAACTGTACATATATAACAGAATACACAAGGCATACACACCAGTGGATATTAAACATATAGCCCACTCTTACATACATTCAGCCAAAGTCAGATAGACAGACACACAAACACACACGCACACATACAAACTCAGTTCACCAGCGGACACGATGAAGCTAAACATGGTACACACACACACACACACACACACACACACACACACACACACACACACACACACACACACACACACACACACACACACACACACACACACACACACACACACACACACACACCCCTACCTCTGCACGCATTGCGCTGCTGTGAGTATCCAGGAGGGGGCGATGAGGGCTCCTCCGCAGATGACCTGCTGCATGCTGTCCCTCAGGAACACCTGCCACGGCCACGTCCCATAGGCCGCCTCATGACCTCCCACAATCCTCTCCGACCTAGAGGAGTTCTTGATACCGCACGCTGAGGAGGATACGGACACAGTGAAGGATGGAGAGAGGAGGGGGAAAATTAAAAGTAATCTGACAAAAGACTGAAGTAATGATGCCACAAACGCATCCATTAATTCCCTACTTTCCAAGTTTAAAATGGACAAAAATTGACTTCCTTTAATCCCTGTGCTCTCTTTCGGGCGATTCATTTGACATATTTGACATTGACATGAGTTGTGGCCCTAGAATGGCCATTCATTACTTTACTATAAAAAAGTACAAAATGGACAGGAATCTATTGTATTCCCTTTAATTCCTGCTATGACTTGCACTATTTACTAACACCACAAACTGCCCACTAGAGGAAAATGCTGTTCCTTTGATACTAGTACAGTATACAAATGTCTGATACTCCATTGCTTAAACTTGATGTGCACAGAAATAGTGCCCAAACTTACCAATGCAGCGCAGGGTTACTATTTTACCCGAAGGGCAGGTATCACTGTGGGGGAAAATGAAGAAAATTGAAAGAAAACAAAACTCTTCAGGTCTGAAAGAAAATTAGTTGATCGCTACAGTATGTGGATGGGTAGACAATCTGAGGTTGTGTCCTCTGTTGTTGGAGTGGAGGGAAGGAGGAGTGAAACGTATATCAGTGGATCCAGGCCAATGCAACACGATATGTGCAGGAACATTTGAACTACCATATATGGTATGATGGGAAAGAGTGTGTGTGTGAAATTTGAGTATTACGTACATGCATGTATGCACATTTCATTTAAAAAATATATATATATTGAGTTTGGCCCACGATTTCATTCCAGATTTCGATTTTGGCCCTCAGTCAATTTGAGTTTGACATCCCTGTTCTAGAACCTTGTAGAATTAGTGCGTACCTGTCCTGGAAGTTGGTGAGAATGTTGGCAGTGGGCTTCACGTCATCTGGGAGGAGCATGAAGCCTCCAGCACCAGAGGAGCCCACAGGAGCCTGGCCTGAGCTCACATACGATCCGCTGACACACACATTAAAATACATGGTATTACATTACATTGAGCAGACACTTTTTGTCTAAATTTACAAGTTTTATCCAGAACTTTTAAAGGGACACTGTGCAGGAAATGGTCAAAAAAGGTACTGCAACTATGCTGCTCATTGAAACTGTGTCGCCTATTGCCAAATTTGACCTTTTCATGACAGTTTACTAAGTAATAAACTAATATTTTCTAGTATGGCCCAAGTACAGTCATTTTTGACGCTAAAAATGGCTATTTCTGGAAATTCAAAATGGCGGACCATGGAGAAGATCCCCCTTATCATATATGAAAAGTGCAATTTTTCCAGTCATAATGAATACTTAGAATTTCATGGTGGTGGTAAATATTCATGAAAAAGGTAACATTAGTGAATGGGTAGCATGAATTCTGGAAATAAACAACTAAAAATCTCACACAGTGTCCCTTTAAGAACAATACTAAGCGTTGACTTGAATAAAAAAAAGGCCAGGGCCCTCATTAAAGAAAACTCAGAAATCTGAAATCCTCCTATCCCATCCTTAGTTAGGGACTTAAAGATGAAAAAAATCCTAACTTCTTAGAACAGAAACTATTCCTAACCTCTTGGCTTTACCCTAAACTTCTAAATGCCTCTCTATGGTACATCAAGATAGCAAGATTAGGAACTTCCTGAAATGAGGTCCCAAATTTAACGTTTTACAGTAAGTTACCTACCTGCTAAAGCCGATTCTCTCACAGGCCTGTCTCCCAAATTCGTCAGTCCAGCCATCGGCACACACCCCCCCCCAGGAGAGCCTGCTGCGAGAGTAGGCCTGTAGATGGAAACCTGTCCCTGAGAGACGCACTGCACACGCACACGCACACGCACACACAGGCACAAACGTGCATGCACACCCGCACGCGCACACGCACGCGCACACACACACCGAGAGTGACCCATGACAGAATAATTGGAGCCTACAACAATACCACCAAGTACTGCCTCTGGTTTACACCAGAAACCAAACAAAAGGCTCTTCACGAGCAAAGTTTCTTCATGACCACCTTGTCCTTGTCAACTAACAAAAGAGTGTACTGTACTGTGCACCGTATTTCTTCATGAAGTGTCCAGAGTAAAGAAAAGAAAAAGGCTAGGCAGTGACTGACCAATACAGTGTTAAGAAAAATGACTAATCGCACCTAAGGTTTACGTACTGTAGAGCACAAAGTTCAGCAGAGTGCATGACACAGCAACAACATCAAAAACGCTCATTCAGTGCTGCGCGGTGATGAATATATTGGCCTTGTGTCAAATGTTTCATAACATGTCTCCATCTTTTTCATCTCGAGTAAATCATTTGCAGTACAGTCATTTCAGCTTGTTCAGCTAGGCATGCTTTGTTTGTATGTGCTGTTAAAATGGATGATTACGGGCTAAATGGCATGTCATTGCCATATAAAGGCTAAAAATGCACTCAGAGAGTGCAGAACTCCGCCAAGTAAGCTGTTTGCTACAACATTTGACTATGTTACAACCAATTTGTTCAAGTCTTTCTCTGTTTTTGTGGAGTTAGAAACTGGAATGTCATAATTCGCCCTATCCCACAATGGTGTAGAATCTTTGAAAAAAATCCTTGGACCGCATTGTGATCCGGATCACCACCAAAATGTGATCACTTGTTCGACCTTTTGAGTTATCCTGCTGACGGACAGACAAACAAACCAATGCGACCGAAAACATTACCTCTTTGGCGGAGGTAATAAAAGGAAAAATGTCAAACTGTAAAGAGAAGCTACAAAATGTTGTGGACATACAATAAGGGACAAGTGACGTGAACAAAAATGTAACTATTACTAAAATGTAGATAATAGTTAGAAGTACATAAACAAAATAAATCAGGTATGATATACATGACAAAAGAACAGTCGCCACAAATTGTTTTACCCATGGTGCAATGGTTTGTTCAATGTGCGTGTGTGTGCATGTGTGTGTGTGTGCGTGTGTGTGTGTATGTGTGTGTGTGTGTGTGTGTATGTGTGTCTTTACCACAGTTAGTTTCATCGTCTCCATTGGTGCAGTCTGGGGTCCCGTCACACCATTGTTCCTTCTTGACACACAAGCCATCCCCACACCACATCACATCCCCCCCACCACACGGAGATAAGACTAAACACACACACACACACACACACACACACACACACACACACACACACACACACACACACACACACACACACACACACACACACACACACACACACACACACACACACACACACAGAGACAGACAGACAAGACAAAAGAAAAAAGGAATAAAGAAAAAGAAATAACAATTAAGAAATTCAAGTTAATTCGAGAACTGCACAGTAAAGTGCTGAAAGATTTGTTGCTAAATATGTCTATTTCTGATTATTCAAAATGGCGGACAATGGAGAAGGTCAATTTTTTCATGTATGAAAAGTGCCATTTTCACAGTTATATTGAATACTTAGAATTTGATGGTGGTGGTAAGTATTCATGAAAAAAGTAACATTTGTGAATGGGTAGCATGAATTCTGGAAATTAACTACAAAAAATAGTACACAGTGCAGCTTTAAAAAAAATAAAAATAAACATGCTCTGCCTCTTCCCTTATCTTGGCTGTTACTCACAGTAGTATGCCAGTAGGATGCCTGTACACAGCCCCAGGACCAGCAGTATCATCACAGCTGTCACTGTGTAGTTCTTACACTTCTTCTTCAGACCTGCAACAAATGTGACTCGTCATTTTAAGGAGGAAATTATGGAACATCTCAATATGCAGACCAGCCGCTCACCCTAACATTTACTTTGCAGCACCAAATAACGTGGGTTTTTTTGTCCAGCCCTTCACAAGATCCTGGCTATTATAATGGGGGCATGGTTTGCTTACTTTATTTTTTCCCGAAACATATCCCAAATATCATCCGTAAAGTTGCTGATCTGTTATTGCTGTGCCTTTTTTTTTAATGTAAACAAACCATGCCTGGGGACAAATACATGTTAATGGTGCCAAGCGAAGCGAAGTGTTGTTCTTAATTCCTATCTTGGAGTTATGATACCATCTTAGTAATTTTGTTGCAAAATTTGCCTTCTGTGGGGACCTGTAGCCAAGGGGTCCCAACCCATCTTGATCCATTACAACGTTCCAGTGGTGGAACCTCATGTGTTACGGGGCTACCATACTGTAGCTTGTTAGACATACTCTAGTCCTAGTCAACAGACATGTCTATACAGGGCTCAACACAGACTTAGCCATATTGAACAGACAAGTGTTCAATGCTGTGGTAGAGACAGCTGCTGAGGCATCAGTTCAAAAAATAATTTGTAATGAAAGGGATCAAATTATGTGAATATAAACATTAATACCTGACTGTCCCGCTTTACATTTACATACTGAAGACAAGTGGTCTTACTTTTGGGTTTGGGGGGTGGGGTTGGCACAGTCTCCATGACGTACTCTGGCGTCTCACCCACGACCTCAGAGGGGTTGGAGGTCGCCTTCTCCCCCTTGACCTCTGGGCTGAAGCCTGGCAGGGGCAATCCCCTCACGGCCCCTGGGTTAAAGGGCGGAGGTCGCTGCTCCATCTCGAAGCCCATGTTGACGTACCTGGACTCAGCATCTACCTGCACAGGTGAACACATGAAGACAGGTGTGAAGAGGGAGTAGGTGTGAAGATGCTGAAACAGGTGAAGATGGGGTCCGTGCCTTAGTGCGCAATTCCAAATCAGTCAATTTGGAAAAATAAGTTGGATACAAGAGCTGAATGCTACCTACTGTAAAAAAAAATATATAGGGCCTATTAAAAACACCAAATACTGTGTCAATTTAACTCAATTTTCCTTTCTTTCTGAATTGACAGTTAAAACATGAAGACAACCTTCTAACTACTGATGCGGCCAGTTAAGTTGCACTTCAAGATTCAAACACACACACACACACAGACACACACACAGACACAGAGAGACACAGACACAGACACAGAGAGAGACACACACACACACACACACACACACACACACACACACACACACACACACACACACACACACACACACACACACACACTACATTTCAAACATTGTTTGCTGTTGCAATTTCTGTTATGTATGTGGATCATGCATCAGTCACACTCAAAGCATTGACAAAGTCTATGATTGGTGCATGATCATATTGTGTTGTCGCCGTACAGTGGGCTTGTTGGTAAGGGCAGGGGCCAGCCAGGACATTCACAACCTTTACATGATGTTTCTAATTCCAAATTAATAATTCAGAATTAAATAGTTCAGACAACTTTACTTTGATCTGAATTAAGAGGTTTTCAAAGCGGAATTAAGCTTTATTCAGAGTTAATTCCTAATGAAATGTCTCATGTTTGTAGCCAATGAGCCATAAGGTGGACTCAAACTACACGACTATTGGCCCAAGTTTTGTACTTTGAGCCCAGCTTCACAGTACAACACTGGCATCTTGGTGTTCTTGGTAAACTCCAAACAGCTGCCCTGTCAGCTGTATGGAGTACAGACATACCAAAACCAGTCAAGCAAATTTAGGCAATTGCCTAGGGCCCCCAGCCCTGTGAGTGAGGTAAAATCTCCTGAAATTCAATGGCCGAATCATGCTGCTATCCAAATCTCTCTTGCAGAGAAATAAGGGTCCCAAGTACAGCTTTGCCTAGGGCCCCCAAATACCTTGAAACGACCCTGATTCAGTAACGTCTGTATGTCTATTAACCAGGCCTGATGGACATAAGACTTCTCTTCCATGGATGGAAGACCATGTGATGACACGGGGTATAATTAAAACAGCTGACTGACCCTGACATCAACCTGAACATGTACTAATTAATGCATACCCTCATGTTCCAGCTGACCAACAGGAAAGCCTGGTAGAGGGGTGTCTACTGTCTACTATGGCACAAAGTGTTCAAAGTGGAAATAGTCTGAATCAATGAATTCCAAACATTGAGGGACACTAGCATAGTTATACACAAAACATGTTTTCAGAAGTACAGTTCTGACACCAACGGTCTGGCGATGACACACAGGGCAACTTTTCAAGCAATACAGTATTTGTGGGCAACAAAACTATAAGATGTTGATTGGTTGTTTATCACCACAAAACTTTAATCAAGAGAACCTGGATCAGCAGTAGTCTACACAGCTCTACTCAACTAATCAATCAATCAATCAATCAATCAATCAATCAATCAATGATGAATCAATCATGTTGCCTGGCAAAAATGTTCAAAAATCTGTGCATCATTACCACAACACATCAACGCTATACAGTATGCGATTAATGATTCATCACTTCATCTGATCAGAGAGTGACTTACCGTGTTTGTTGCCATTCCTGTAGTCTTCCTATAGCATTCTGGAGCAACCAAGAGAACCAGGAGAACATAGGGTAAAATGTTCAGTCCGTTCACACACTACAACACATTTACAAAATCCAATGGAGATTATTCATACGTTTACATGCGACAATAGGTTTACAAAATGAATGGTCATCAAGACTCTCAGACTTTTAGTCACACGTGTGCTTTGCCTTACCAGCCGGTACTTCTTGTGACGGTCTAGGCAAACTCTGGAGCAGGTGGAGACATACCTTTCCTTTCATCCCAGCCCTGACCAAACACTCAGAGAGAGGGTTGGGGAGAGGGAGAAAGAGAGAGAGAGAGAGAGAGAGAGAGAGAGAGAGAGAGAGAGAGAGAGAGAGAGAGAGAGAGAGAGAGAGAGAGAGAGAAGGGGGGGGGCTCTACATACCATGACCCTGGTGAAGACAACACACACACACACTGAATGTGCCACTGAGCTTGTTATGAGTGGATGAAACTGATGCATCTAGTGGGAAAACATTTTGTGTTCCTTTAAAGTCCCATCAGATATGCTGCTGTAAGGTCATAAAACAGTGCACAGTACAGTGAAAATATTTTCCACATTTAAATCGCCTACATTTTTTTTTAAACCAACTGTGTGGAAAATATTCAACAAATGGTCAATACCAAGTACAAACACATTTCAATTTCTTTATTTTCCATCATAGTAATTCAATGGAGATTATCTCCATACAATACCTGGCTTGTGGTGGTAGATGATTTTAATTGTGCACACAGCACCTTATTCAATTATGTTAATTAGCTTAAATAATAATATTGTTTAAAATATCGGCAAAGAGAATGAGGAAAACACTGAATGTCCATCATTTAACACTCGTTCTATTGCCATTTTTGAGGACATCAAACACCTTTGCTAAAGCGGGACATGTACAGTAGATTACAAAGCCTCTAAAGATGTGATATTTTGTCATACATATGACATAACAGTGTCATAGAAAAGAAAATAAAGGTCCGCAACCTTGATGAAGGACATTGAGTCCGAAACGTCGTGCCAATAAATCTACTGGGAGCATTTACAGTGTTGCGGACCTTTATTTTCTTTTCAGTGATCTTACGTTTGGTCCAGCACCTGTGCCACTGATGTGCGCGCATTCTTTGACTTTCTGAATAACAGTGTCATACTCATAACGCATTACAATACAAACATTTTATGACTTTTTCATTAAGTGACATTCGGTTATGGCAAAGACAGCCCAAACAATGTCAACTTTTCATGACATTTACATTGAAATCATGTTTATGACTCATCCATGACTGTATCATGACACCATTTTAACACTGTTATGACACTGTTATGTCATGCATATAACACCGTAAAGTATAACCGCTATTTCCTTGGCTGAAATTGAACACAGTATGCAGATTTCTTTAGCTGAACTTGACCACAGTACACAGATTTCTGAAGCAGAAATTGTGTTTGTGTAAATTAAAGTTAACATGGTAGCTGTAACTGTATGCAGCAGTATTACTATTGGAGGTTTTGAATGTAGTCATACAGTACCAGTCATACATAGCAGACCCACATGTTCTCAATATTCTTTCAATTTCTTTTTCTTTCCTTTTCTTTTCTTAGTTTCAAGACATTTCCTCCGCACAGATTACTTCATTCTTTGATATAACAAAAATAAACTACAATACAGTATGTGATCACATCTGATCGCATGTGGGAAGACACAACAGGAGCGGAACATTATTAATTCTTCTGATACACACACAGTAGAAAAGTCTTTAATATGTGTGTGTCTGTCCTATCTCTGGTCAAGGTGCAGGCTGTATACCAGCAACTGGCATTGGACACTGTCCACATCAGAACATAGTGCATAGAGTGCATTCAAAAGGCCATGCCATGCTGTCAGTGGGCTTGGGGGGGAGAGGGTCTTTGGTGTCCATGAAGGGCTTTCAAACATGGGCCATGGGCCATGTTTGACATGGGCCATCGCTGCTGTGTGTGTGTGTGTGTGTGTGTGTGTGTGTGTGTGTGTGTGTGTGTGTGTGTGTGTGTGTGTGTGTGTGTGTGTGTGTGTGTGTGTGTGTGTGTGTGTGTGTGTGTGTGTGTGTGTGTGTGTGTGTGCGTGCGCGGAACCCAGGCCTGCCAGCCGGGGAAGAGCCTTCAGAGGTGTGTGTGTGTGTGTATGTCTGTGTGTGTGTGTGTGTGTGTGTGTGTGTGTGTGTGTGTGTGTGTGTGTGTGTGTGTGTGTGTGTGTGTGTGTGTGTGTGTGTGTGTGTGTTCTTATTTCCACATGTGTATATACACATATGTTCTCCTCACACCCAGGCCTGCCAGCCGGGGAAGAGTCTGCAGAGGTTTTTGGGGTCCATGGCCTGCTGGATGAGGAGGTTGACCTGCCCCCCCACGCTGAGCACCGCGCCCCCCTCCACCCCCTTCAGCTTCTCCTGCAGGCGCAGCAGCACGCGCTCCGCCACCTTGTTGAAGCTCTGGCTGTCACTGCTGCAACACACATCACATCACATTACATTACATTACATTACATTACATTACATTACACTTGGCTGACACTTTGAACCAAAACAACTTACTGTTATGTACAGGGTATTGGTTACAGTCCCTGGAGCAATGTGTGGTTAGGTGCCCCTTGCTCAAGGGCACTTCAGCCACGTAGGGAGGTGTGAATAGAGTCAAGAGTGGCATTTGAACCTGCAACCTTTTGAACTGAAGTCCAGCTCCTTAACCACTAGGCCACGGCTGCCTCCCACACATGCACAGTAAGGACACAAACATGTGCATAATCAGTTCACTCATGCTCCATTCACTCATCTACAGTACATATGTTTTATTTGGGATTCAGCACCCAGTTACAAACTGTATTAATCATTAGACGATAGCGACTCCTCCATAGTCCTCCTATAGTCCTTCCTATTAGTCTGGTAAATGTTTCACAGGTGATTATTTCTGTGAAATGAAAGCGTACTGTAGCAGGAACTGATCCTGTGGGCTGTGCTGCCCTGCGGACTAGGGGGGAAGATAATGGAGGATGAATGAATGAAGCAAAGGGCAGCACTCATCAGATTTTTCTTAGCGATTGCCATTGCACGCCATTTGCCAAAACGTTTTTAGGCGAATAAATAAAGAAAAATCTGAAGAGTGCTGTCCTTCGCTTCATTCACTCACCACTGCTACAGGACATGTAGACTGAAGCGGAGGTACACAGGTGTAGGCGTGTGTGTATGTGTGTGTGTGTATTTGTGTGTGTGTGTGTGTGTGTGTGTGTGTGTGTGTGTATTTGTGTGTGTGTGTGTGTGTGTGTGTGTGTGTGTGTGTGTGTGTGTGTGTGTGTGTGTGTGTGTGTGTGTGTGTGTGTGTGTGTGTGTGTGTGTGTGTGTGTGTGTGTGTGTGTGTGTGTAGGTCTCACCTGCCCTTCCTGTGTGCGTCCAGCTCGTCAGCAGGTGTGGGGTTGAGCGTGGCGTTTAGCTCCGCCTGCTCATCCAGCTGCTGCTGCAGGTAGAAGGCCTTCAGCGGGTTCATCGTCCAATCAAACAGCGGGTCGTACAGCAGTACCTGAGCAGTGGACCAATCACAATGACACACAGTAAGCGCATTACATTCATTACACATATAGAAGATCAATTCACACATTGATGGGTTTGTTGATGGGATTCACTGTCAAGACATTTCATGATCTATAATCTCAGGCCCGGGTGTCACCTGTGTCCTGCCGATCCATTTCATCTGGCTCGAAGCCAGACATAGTAAAGCTATACATCCACACACATCGCTACTAGTTACTTGCTCAGCAAGCAAAGTCCATAGAATGTCTACAGTATGTGTTCCAGCAAAGCGAGGAGGCGTGGAGAGTACAAGCACTGCGATGTGGGTGGATCCTGAGATAAAAATACTTTTACTTCGAGTGAGGCGAGTATGCGAGTAACCAATTAGAATGCAGAGTTCGGATTATTCACAGTTACTGTAACTTGAGAAAAAAAAAGAAAATTGGGTAACACTTTACTTAAAGCCAACATTATCAGCGCATTTATAACAATTGTAACGCACATTATAATTACTTACAACATATTATGACTACACTCATAATGCTTCATGATGCTTTATATTAACAGTTATGACTAACTATGAATCTAACTTATAATGCTTTATAAATCCAAGGGTGTCATGAGTGCTCATGACTGGCTATAAACTACAGGCTTCCTGATGGGGCTTATAGTACATTATGAGTACCTAAACCCCTCTATGCACAGACCTGGATGATAAACTGTCATAAGGGCTCATATGATGCTATAATGTTTCATGTGAGATCATAAGTCGTCAATGTGTGCTCTAAGTAAAGTGAAGTTCATATGGATGCATCTATAATGCACTGTATAATGCACATCTATAATGCATCATAATGTACTGTAAGCCCCATCAGACAGCCTGTAGTTTATATCCTGTCATGAGCACTCATAACACCCTTGGATTTATAAAGTATTATTAGCTACATTCATGGTTATGCATTACTGTTAACATAAAGCATCATGAAACATCATCGGTGTAGTCGTAATGCTTTGTAAGTAATTATAATGTGCATTATAATTTGTTATAAATGCGCTCATAATGCGCTATAGATATGGGCTTCATAGAAAGTGTTACCGAAAATTGACATGAGAAAGTGGCGAGTAGGCAAGGGAGCGAAAAGCGAGGAACTAGTAGCGACGTGTGTGAATGTAGCTTAAAGGGACAGTTTGGTCAATTTCAACATGCAGTTGTATTGCTCACGCTACCCTTGACTTGTCAGTACCTGGTGATGCCACATTTTTCGGCTCAGCCCTTTCCGAGATATGAGCAATTCTAATGGGGGCAGCGTTTGTTTACATTTTTAAAAAATGAAACATAGGCCAACTCCAAATATTTTCCCAAAAGGTACTGCTGTTTGCTAGTTGTCTGCTGATGTTTTATAACCTTTCGGATGTTTTTGGGAATAAATAAAAATGTTTTTTTGAAATGTAAACAAAGAGCTGCCCCCATTACAATGACCAGGATCTCGGAAACGGCTGAAGAAGAAGAAAAAAAAATCTGACAAGTCCAGGGTAACGTGAGCATTACAACTGCATGTTGAAATTGACCAAACTGTCCCTTTAATGCAGAGATGGCCAGAAGAGAGCTAGTACATCTTTTGTAGAAGGCCTCACCTCCACAATGGTGAGCAGAGCTTCCTGTGAGCTCCTCATCACCTCCATAGTCTTCTCACAGCATCTGAACACATGACAAAAAATATCATCAATGTACAGATTAACAGTTGACCAAACCTATATAAAAGTGTTAATCGTTACAGATTTCAGTTTAAAATTAGAGTAGGAGATGCTACCAAACAGAGGCAGAAACCAGGAAAGAAAAACAGTATGTGACAAGAATTGGCTAAACGGAATACTGTAGCTGGCAGTGACGTTTTAGTAGTCGGGGTAGTGCAACCACAGATACTGCCACTATTGTATGGATGAAATGTTTTTTTAGAGTATTATCTAAGAAGCATCTCCATTGCAGTACATTAATTACACATTTCCAATTAATGTATGGCCATTAGCTGTGATAGTACCACATTGCTCCAGGGACTGTAACCAATACCCTGCAAATACAAAGTAACTGCAAGTCATTTTCGATAAAAGCATCAGCAAAGTGAATTGTAATGTAATGTAACACAACAGTATATGACAACAATCACAGGTAAAGAATACTGTAGTGAGTCCCCTGACCTCCGGAAGACACCTTCGACTCCGGTGATGCCCATGCCATCAACGATGTCCCTGGAGAGGCGGAAGGGCACCGTCTCAGGGGTGGGCAGGATCTTGCCCTGCTCAAACGCCACACCTGGAGATATGGTTATAATAGTCACCCCACTGCATGGCACTGACACTGTTAGAGGAACTAGGGGAGATATGGGGTACAGTTCATTATCCCAACTCCCATCCTCGTCCGGCCTGTGCTTGTGGCCTTGGACTTCGCTGATGCCCCGCCTCCATGGAGACAACAATAACATTTCCCCGCCGTCAATCTAGCCACAACAACTTTTGGGGGACCTTTCCCCATTCAACATCCCGATTGCAGAGGAGAAAATGAAATTTGAATTGCGCTTTTGCAAGATATTGAATTAAACCTCTTATCAATTACCTCATGTGATGTTATCACAACGCAACATGCAAAAGGGAGGACAGAAGTAAGGATAATGCACCCATGGTTTCACAAGTCAACATACTGCACTGACAGCAGTATACAAGGGTGATGGTGAAAAAAAAAATCCTGAGCCTGAAATTTTTTCCCTGCTCTAACGACGACGACAAGATACTGCATAGTGACGTAACGTAGGCCTATTTTGACATATTATTCAAACATTGAATAGCCTGTGTATGATCATTATTCAAGCCTGATAGTAGAAGAAAACCCTGAACACTTAATTATTATCAATGTTTTTGATCAAGATTTTTGCAAACTCTGTCAAGCCTGAAATCAGGCATGGAGCCTGAATACTATCAGCCCTGAGTATAGGAATTTCATTGTTTGTAATGTCTGATGTTTGGTTTCCATCTGACCATGAGTAAAGATGAGCTGTTCAAGTCAAGATGCATCGTGATTGTGTCTGCTTACCCAAGTCAATATGGACCAGCTCAGCTGTCTGCTCATCTATCAGAATATTCTGGATGTGGCGATCACCCAGGCCCACAATGTAGCCCACTGAAACATACAAAGAATAATTTTTAACTCTCACAAAAAGAACAAAACCAAAAATGTAATTTCCCTTGTGCTGGGTTTTACAGTAGTATTTTCACAGTATGGACCAGCTGTCATTTTACATTACATTACATTATTCTTAGTTGACACATTAATCTAAAGCGACAAATAGTTATTTATTTCCAGGACCAGCATAGAGTGAGGTAGGGAGTGGAAGGGTGGGATTGAAACCTGCAACCCTCTGATCTTAAGACCAACTCCCTAACCCTAAGCATTAGGAGATGGAGGATGGAGCAGACATGAGTATGGGTGCAAGACCATGTTGCCGATAGATAAGTTGTAGTTTAGGGGTTAGGACCACTTTACCGATGAACAGGGCCGGATTAAGATGGTCTGGGGCCCCTAGGCTACAGGTTGCTGTGGGCCCCCCGGAGACAAACTTACAATGACAGTGTCATAATTACAAGATAGGAATTGAGGATAAAATGTCTACCAACTGTACTCAACATGACACATTATTTTTTCAACATTGCATCCTGTCACAATTTTGCATTTTTTTTTTTTTTTAAATTGGCCAACCTGGGGCCCGCTGGCAGGTGGGGGCCCATAGGCTGCAGTCATATCTAGCCTGTGCATTAATCCGGCCCTGCTGATGGATGAGGTGTAGTTTATAGTGTGCAGGAGCACTTTACCGATGGAGGAGGTGGCTACGCTGCGCGTGTAGGCCAGCCGGCGCTCCAGCCAGACCGCCGGGTCCAGGAAGCGCTCCATGCAGAAGTAGCGGAAGACGGGCCGGAAGTTCTGGCACACCTCCGTGAAGGCCTGCATCTTCCGATCTGAGTCCAGTTTCTGGGCCTCCTGTGACCGGACATGCAGATGGGAAAAACAGGTGAGGAAAACAAAATACATCCTTCTGAAACCCTAGAGCAGTGGTCACCTACCTTTTTATTCCCGAGATCCCTAACCTCTGCCTAGATGGCAAGCAAGATCTCACTCTTGAAGTGTTGACAGAAGGCTGAGGCTTTCAATTTAGACTTACTTTAGTTTAGTAAGATTATTATCAATATCTACAGTATATACTAGTAACTAGAGGTGGAAAGAGTACAGAAAAAATGTAATTGAGTAAAAGTACTTTTACCGGTACTTTGCTTAAATTGTACTCAGAGTAAAAGTACAATTACCCATCTATAAATGTACTCAAGTAAAAGTACAAATTTGAGAGTAAAAGTTACAAGCTACTTTCAGTTGTTTAATGCAAAAAAAGGATGAGTCATGAATCAAATTCAGCACTAACGTTTTTTTTAAAATGAATATTCCAAAAAATCAAAATACAGCTTTTAACTAGAAATGCACTCCAAGAATGCAGACCACCGCAAAGGAAGCGTTTTTTAGAACATTTAACTATGTTACACTTTTTTTTGTTTTAGATTTGTACAGTGTAATGGAATGGTGATGAATCTTTTAAAAAGTCCTGGTTCAGGTTGGTGATCCGGATCACCAAAAGAATTGAATCATTTGGGTCATTTTCAGAGGTGGAAAGAGTACTAAAATATTGTACTCAAGTACAAGTACCGTTACTCTGTTGAAAATGTACTCAAGTACGAGTAAATTTACCAGTCAAAAAATCTACTCAAGTAAAAGTAAAAAGTAAATAATTTAAAATGTACTTTGAGTAAAAGTAAAAAGTTACTTTTTAACAATCAGTGTTTTCTGCCTCTAGATGTGCAAGGGGTGCACTGGGTTAGAGGAAGAACAGCTGATGTTGATCTGAAGTTAAGTGAAGTTAAGTGAATCTCCATTGTCAGCCTCCATGTCAGCCATCATCGTCTGAGTGAGAGACAGGTCGCACGCGCCAACTCTTTTTCTAAACTAGGCTAGTTTTTTTTTGTTTTTACTCAGTAACGCTTGTGCTGTAAAATGTACCGAAGTACATTACTCGAAAGAAAATGTACTTAAGTAAAAGTAAAATTACAAATTTTAAAAAGTAGTTTAAAAAGTACAAGTACACAAAAAAGCTACTCAATTACAGTAACGCGAGTAAAGTAATTAGTTACTTTCCACCTCTGGTCATTTTGAAAAACTAAGTCTCATCCAAATCCGTTCATAAAGTCATGAGTTGTCAAACAAACAGACAGACAGACCGACGCAACTGAAAACATGGCGGCTGTAACAATAACAAAACCATAATCTAAAACTTCACAAAGCTTTTGTTCATTTTCAGCAGGAGCTGATTTTCAAAGTTCTCAGCTGAAAGTCTTGCCCTCTTCGCCCGTAGCCTATAGAGCAACCCTGCTGAGCTATTTCCACTCGTGCGTTTGAAAATAAATAATTGGTCCAAATTAGGCCAAGGGTTTTCACCACCAGAAGTTGAACCTGTGGTAGTATCCTCTTCATCAGGTGCTTCCCTCCTCCATGGTCTCGACTAGTGTTGTAGCGCTCGAGACCGGTCTTGATCTTCGGTTTTTGGTCTTGGTCTTGGTCTCGAGGTGGTCTTGGTCTCGACAGTTCTGTCTTGGTCTTGGTCTCGGTCTCGATACCCTCCGGTCTTGGTAATGTCTTGGTCTCGGACTAAGCGGTCTCGACTACATCCCTAGTCTCGACTAGTAGACTTGATGGTGACAACGCACAGCGATGCTCCAAATGAGACGAGGGGAAAAGGGCGCGCATAGGGCAAGACTATACTTTTCAGGCAAGGCCAAAGAACGTTAGATTCACGTTCTTTGGCAAGGCCAGGAAGTTGTTCCGGGACACAAGAGTTTTTTTCCGCCCGAATTTAAATTTTTCGCCATCAATATTTTTTTACTCAGTAACTTGAGGGGATTCAAATGTAACTAAGTACAGTTACTTAGGTCAAAATGTACTTGAGTAAAAGTAAAAGTTACACCTTTCAAGAACTACTCAGAAAATTACAAGTTACTCTAAAAAGTACTCAATTACAGTAACTTGAGTACATGTAATTAGTTACTTTCCACCCCTGCTAGTAACTAGCAATTGTATTGCTATGGGAGTCATGTGATGGCTATGATGACTGAACATAGTCATGTAGGATATTGTATTAGCCCGAATACAAGACAACCCTGAATAAGATCAAGAATGTGTGTGTGTGTGTGTGTGTGTGTGTGTGTGTGTGTGTGTGTGTGTGTGTGTGTGTGTGTGTGTGTGTGTGTGTGTCGGTGTGTGTGTGTGTGTAACCCCTCACCATCATCTTCTTCCTGCAGGCCAGGTTGGTCCAGTCGTGAGGCTTGAAGCGCCTGTGTGCTCCCATTTGTGGGTCCACTAGGAACTCCCCAATCGGCACTGTCCCAGAACACCACTCCAGAACCCCACTACGCTGGGAGAAAGGCACCACCTGACGGACACACACACACACACACACACACACACACACACACACACACACACACACACACACACACACACACACACACACACACACACACACACACTACTATATATGGTAGGGCTGCACGATTATGGAAAAAAAATCATAATCACGATTATTTTGGTCAAAATCGTAATCGCAATTATTAATCACGATTATAGACTTTTTGCAGATTTTTTTTTAAATTATAACAAGATGAAATATAACCAAGAATGAATTATATACGGGATGAGCAAAATAAAATGAAATGTAATAATTATGTAAAGGCAATAGCATGAAACTTAGGTGGACAGATTTCTGGCCAGAAACACCAGCTTGTCAGTATGTTCTGGCTTCAAGGACGCTCTCAAAGGTAGGTCACTATTGCCACGATTAAATTACGATTGAAATCACGACTTCGATTTCACTATTTCATCACGAATTTCGATTATCTATGATTAATTGTGCAGTCCTAATATATGGTATAGTATAGTATGGAGAGTGTACAGCATATTGTGGTCTACTGTATCTTCGTTGGATGTTGAGCTTCCTCTTATGATTCTAAGTATAGTGTGTATGTATAATGTAATGTATGGTGTGTATGTGGTGTAGCATACTGTTTGTTTGTTTGTTTGTTTGTTTACATTTATGGCCAAATATGCAACTGTGGCTATTTCATGGCCAGTACAGGTTGTAGCATACTGTAGTGTAATGCAGTCTACGCATACGGTCTACTGTACCTTGTATCGTCGGATGTTGAGTTTCCTCTTGCGCGTCTCGGCGTTGCGCTGCAGCAGAGTGGAGCACATCTGGAACACCTGCTGCATCACAGCATCCTGACGCAGGTCATCCTGGCCCTATTCGCGCACACACACACACACACACACACACACACGCACACACACACACACACACACACACACACACACACACACACACACACACACACACACACACAATTTAGAAGTCAAGTGAATCTTGAAGAAGCAAACACACCCAACCACAGTGGATCCCATGAAAAAAAACATTCCAACAAAAATCAAGGAAGTATTTCCCCGATTTCCCATCAATGCTACTCTATGCACTTCCCTCAGCATACATTTTGACTTGAACACTCAACCTTGTAATAGATCAGTGGTTCTCAACCATTTTTGACCTCATCATAATCCTGCCAATGCCCCAACGGCAACTAAGCACCACCTCCCCTTCACCTGTATTCTTCTCAACGCCCCCCTAGGGCTCCCCAATGCCCCCTGGGGGAATGTAGAGCCCCTGTTGAGAAACACTATATCAGACTAAAATCACTTGTCAGCAAAGCTGTGTGTTTGCGCTCCTCTTTCCGTTTCATCAGAAGTAAAGCCATGTGTTTGTCTGTTGCACTATATTAAAGCATCCACTTTGAAAGTTCAATATTTAGCCTTTATACACAAAGGCAGCAACTCGACTACAGAGAGAGGAGGCGGCGTGGAGAGTCCAGCCTTATCAAACTACAAACACCTCTCATCAAACATCACTTCACGCCTACACGCCATCCATCAAAATGTCAAGATGGCCGACTTTTAGACAAAAAGACTCTCCTAATCATTAACAGCCTCGCGGGGCGGAATGGAAAACCAATTGAAACAACTTGTACACAATTCCTGGTAGGGAATAGAGACTTTCCACACTCTTGTTCACATTCCAGTGACCTCATGAGAGAGAGAAAGGGATCGGCATTGGAAGAATGTCATTTGGGCTCATTACGTCACCAAATGGTAGACCACCACCTCTGCTTGCTTACCTACTTCAGAAAGTCTATGGCAGTGTTTTTCAACATTGGGGTCAGGACCCTATGAGAGGGTCACCTGAAATGTCCAGGGGTGAAAGAAGAAATGAAGAGTTCAGATGCAAAACCCCCTAAGTCCTTTTCAGAAATTATTCATAATTCATTTTTATTTAATACAAAACTATCAAAATTGCACATTTTTTTATTTTATTTATGTAATATATCTATTTATATGTATTATCAAGTACATGAATGTAAACCAATCCAACAACCGGGTTCTCTAAAAATATAGAAGTGCAGGTCTTCAGAAATGGAGTTAGGGGGTTTTGCATCTGAACTCTTCAAATGCAAGTAAATATTACTATAATGATCTATAACATAATAACTACAGTAGCTAACATTCTGACTGAAACACCACATGCAATCTTATCTTATGATTCTTTAATGAATATCTATAAGTTTAATAGCTTACAAATGAGCTCCTCGCTTTTTTTGTTTTTTTTTTAACATATATTGGGTCCGCAAAAATACAAAATGGGGCCCCAGGACAAAGGCAAGGGTGTCAAACCTAATGCCCGGGGGCCAGATGCAGCTTGCCAGATGACTCAATGAAGCCCCAGAGAAAAAAAAAAATACAAAAGATCTAAATCTCTAGGCCATTACAAAGTTGCTGCAGCTGTCTGTGTGTTAGTGCATGTCTGTATACAATGTCCTGATGTCTCTGTGAGTGTCTTGGGTGGTCTAGTGTGGGTGGGTGCGTGCGTGCATGTGCGCATGTGCCTTACCTTGACAAGCTGTCTGTGGCTCGTCGTGTGTGCGTATGTGTGTGTGTAGGTGCGTGCCTGCATGCGTGCGTGCTTGTGTGTGTGCCTGTCTGCACCTTACCTTAACAAGCTGTCTGCGGCTCTTCCCGTCTGACCCCACACAGTCGATGATCTTGGGGAGGTTGACTCCCCCCGCCAGGTGGAAGTTGGGCTTGAAGGAGTGGATGCTCACCAGGTTCTCATATTTACCTGACGGGTCCACCTGGAAACCCATCACATCACATTCCATTACATTTGACTTGCAATACACACACACACACACAGGCAAGGAATATAGCTTTGTGACTCAGTTGTTTCATGCTTTCATGTATGAAAAGTGCAATTTTCCCAGTCATAATTGATACTTAGTATTTGTGAAAAAGGTAACATTTGTGAATGGACAGCAAGAATTCTGGAAAGAAACTGCCTTTGGTCCATTGGCTGCTGGTTGAATCAGCTAAACTATTGAAACACATTGAGCTGCATGTCGTGTATTACTTGTGCTATATACAAATACAGTTGTTATCACTATTATTACACTACTACATAGTGAACTACTGTGAGTTATTGAACATTTCAAATCAGGCCGTGTGCTTACCTTGATCTCCATTGTAGGAATGCTGACCTCACTCAGTTCCTGAATCTTAGTCAGGGGCTGGGTAGCAGGGATGGGGATAGCCTCTGTTAACACACACACACACACGCACACGCACACGCACACGCACGCACACGCGCGCGCGCATGCACGCACGCACACACACAGAATAACTCACTCTTCTCTGTCTTATCTGCTGGCAGTCATGTATAAAAGCGTGAACACACAAGCACTCAGACACAGACATACATACACACACTAACTCACTCTTCTCTGTCTTGTATCTGCTGGCGTCCATGTATGCCAGGGTGATGTAGGCATCACACAGGGTCTCCATGCCCCTCACCATGGCAGCTCGCCGCTTACGGATCTTATTCAGGATAGTCTTCGCCACCTCAGAACGCTCCTGCCACGAGGGAAATCACCATCATCATCATCATCATCATCATCATCATCAGTGCAATCATCATGATAATAGCATAATTATACCGGTAGATCTTATTCAGGATAATCAGAACGCTCCTGTAAGCATCAAAATCATCGTCATCAGCATCGTAATCACTATCATCAGTCCAATTATCATCATAATAGCATAAAGATCTTATTCGGGATACTCTTCGCAACCTCAGAACACTCCTGCCAGCATCAAAATCATCATCATCATCATCATCACCACCATCAGTCCAATCATTACCATTCCAATCAGTATAACAGTATAGATCTTATTCAGGATACTCTTCACCATCAGTATTGTAATCATCATCACCATCATCATCCTCCTCATCACCATCAGTGCCATCATCATTGTCATTGTCCCTATAATTATCATCATCACCACCACCATAACCATCATCACCATCATCCTCACAATCATTATCATCATAGTATATGGATCTTATTTAGGATTCCCTAAGCCACACAACACTCTTCTCGTCATAAATAATATCATCATCATCACCATCATCATCAGTATCACTAAGATTATGATCATCATCATCACCATCATTGTCTTAACCATCAACAATATTGCTACTTTCTTTCTCATCATCATCATCATCATCAAAATCATAATCATCAACACTATCACTATCGTCTTCATCATCATCATCATCGTCGTCGTCATAATAATACAGTATATAGATCTTTTACTATTCATCGTAATAGTATATGGATCTCTTATGAAGCCAGGATTTTCTTCGCCACCTCCGAATGAATTACCTCCTGTAATGCAGAGGTAACGTGCCTGTTAGCAATAGCAACACAGGGTTTGTGTATATGAGTGTGAGAGTGTGTGTGTGTGTGTGTGTGTGTGTGTGTGTGTGTGTGTGTGTGTGTGTGTGTGTGTGTGTGTGTGTAGGGCAGGCGTACCAGGTCGAGAGGTGAGGACTGTCGTTTTCCACCGCCCCTGGAGAGGGCACTGCGTGAGAAGCATTCGTCCTTGTTGGCGTTGACCAGAGCCAGGATGATGAAGAGGGTGTGGTGGGGGTGCTCCAGGGACGCCCGGTAGATCAGCTGACACACACACGCACACATACACGTTGTAAATGTAATATAAAGAAACTTATAACTTATTTATTTCTATCAACTTTTCATTAAGTAGCTTATAATTAACTGATCAATTATGTCTATAATTTATTTTATGAATTTATACTATTTTAATTAAGTTATAGCTGGTGATGTGAAGTACTGTATTTTCGCACCACTTGATTCCCTCATAGCCATCATCACCAAGTCATACCACTAGCACTGTTCTCAGGCCAACCATGCCCTTGCCCGCACCAGTTACATTTGGAACTTGAATGCTGATCTGCGAACCTCCCGTGTTCATGCTCTAAACCAGTGTTTCCCAACCTTTTCTGTCTCACGTACCCCCTAAGCCTCTTAGTTGTGCCATGAGTACCCCCTAATTCATGTTCTATATCGTTTTCTCTGTCCTAATGTGACTGCTCCATACATTTGTTATAATAATAACATTTTTCCAAGTACCCCCTGCAGTGTGCTCGCGTACCCCTAGTGGTACACGTACCCCTGGTTGGGAAACACTGCTCTAAACTTTTCCGTATGTGATCATTTGTTACCCTGATGAACCTGCTGACATCCATGCTGTCATCATGGTTTGCAGAGAAAGACCAAGTATTTTTCGCCTCAGGAACCAACTATCCGGTTCCCAAACATTCAGACTAGTGGCGTGAACACGTCGGCCGGTTCCAGATTAGGTATGGAAATGGAACAGGCAATGGAACAGTTGTCTGTCAGCCTGAATGCACCGTAACCCCTAAATGCACGCTGTTCCACCAGTGGAACACTTTAACAGTCACTGAAATACCTTTACTACCATAGTACTACACTACTATGTCAGTACACAGAGACTCTACATAACGAATTGATCATTAACATTTTGGTTACAGCTAATTTATAACAGGAGCCGTGTCACCCATTGACACCTAAAGCACCTGCAAAAAGGGTGCTGAATGCCTGAGCCCTGTTTAAGAAAAGTTGCCCTCAGCCTATTGAATATCGTAGCCTCTGAAGCACATAAACATTGCATTTAAACACTCAGTGTTTAGTCCCTCATCTTGCATTAGAATGAGTTCATTCAGCTCTAACATACCAAGATTTTTCATAAAATAGTCTCAAATCTCATGACCCTGAATGTTGCGTCATGCAGCTCCAGTCGCCAGGGCCAATGTTGCGCAACGCAACATCCAGCATCAATGGGTTAAATGAGTAAAGAAACAGCAAGAGAATGAAGGGTTTAGAGTGTCCACCTGGTTGAGGACATTGTGGAAGCCGACGTCTTCTGAGGAGGAAGAGGAGGATGATCCCCCGGACACCTTACTGCCCATACGTGCTGCCAGCTGATACATCAGAGGCAGGAACTTATAGGACGGGATCTTAGTCACCGCCGTCTGAAAGAGAAGAGAAGCGGAGAGGAGAGGAAATGAGAAGAGAGGGAGGAGAGGAGAGGAGAGGAGAGGAGAGGAGAGGAGAGGAGAGGGGGGAAAAGGGAGGAGAGGAGGAGAGGACAGGAGAGGAGAGGAGAGGAGAGGAGAGGAGAGGAGAGGAGAGGAGAGGAGAGGAGAGGAGGGGAGGAGAGGAGGAGACGAGAGGAGAGGAGAGGAGAGGATGGGAAAGGGAGGAGAGGAAGAGAGGAGAGGAGAGAAGGGAAAAGGGAGGTGAGGAGAGGAGAGGAGGGAAAAGGGAGGAGAGGAGAGGAGAAGAGAAGAAAGAGGGGTTAACTCATTTGAAGACACACAGAAGTGGAGAGGGGCGGGTGACCAGATTTTTTTGACCACCAGGAACACCCAAGTGTCATGCTACACTGAGGCATGATGGGTAATGTATTATTAAAGATGTGTGTCTATTCCACCATCATATACAGTAACATTGGCTCACCCCGCCTGTTACTGTCATCTCGCACTGCATGCTGCAGGATGTGTTTTTTATTTCCCAAGTCCATAAACGCCGTCCAAGTCCATATCTATTCCCAAGTGGCATACGTACAGTACATGAGAATAGATACAAAGTCGTTGGCTCACCCCCATGAGTGTGTTGACGCTGCGAGTGTCTGCGTTCTCCAGCCAGAGCGAGGCGAGCCGGAAGACCCAGGTGTCGTGCTCCTGGCCCAGCTCCAGGCAGCGCACATAGTTCTCCACCGCGTTCAGCAGGAAGCGGTGCCGGTCCGTCCGCAGGTTCTCCAGGGCCCGCACGTCCAGCTCCAGCTCTCTCTGGACCTTCACCGTGTACCTGAGAGGGGAATAGAGAGAGCTCCGTGTTAAAGAGAGAGAGAGTGAGAGAGGGACCCTGCTTTTATCAACCCTGACAGCCTTCTTGGCTCTGAAAAGCTTGACGACCATTTTTCTGTGTCTGTTGACGACCTTAAACCCACCTCATCAGCTCCACTTCCTGGCTGGCCTTCTCCATGCCTCTAGTAATGTGTCTGCTGTTGACGACCACTGACTGTTTAGACACTGACACAGACTTAACCAACCAACCAACCAACCAACCCAGCAACTGGCAGCCATTTTCTGTGTGTGCTACTGTACCTGTGCTTCTCCATACATCTACTACCACTGACTGACACAGCTTCAACCAACCAACCAACCAACCAACCAAGCAAGGCAACTGGCGGCCATTTTGTGTCAGTGTGCGTGCCACTGTTACCTGTTGTTGCCGACCTTCCTCTCCCTCATCAGCTCCACTTCCTCCCGGGCCTTCTCCAGCAGTGCCTGCTTGTTCTCGAACTCAGAGGACTTCATGTAGTTGTCGATGCTCTGATACTGGCTGTCGGCGAAGCGGGCCAGGGACAGGAAGGCCTGCGTCCTCTGGCTCTGCAGCCGAGGGTCAGAACCGCCCTCGTGGAGCTCCATCACCTCCACGGCCTGATACATACACACGTGTAACACACACACGCACATGCACCGCACGCACACGCACACGCACACGCGCACACACACACACAGAATAATGACCCTCACCCGACAGTGAAATTGGCTAATTGTGTGTGTGTGTGTGTGTGTGTGTGTGTGTGTGTGTGTGTGTGTGTGTGTGTGTGTGTGTGTGTGTGTGTGTGTTCATGTGTGTGTGCTTGTGTGTTCACGTGTGTGTGTATGCTTGTGTGTTCACCTGTGTGGGTGTGTATGCTTGTGTGTTCACTTGTGTGTGTGTATGTATGCGTGTGCTCTCACCTTCTCCAGGTATTTCTCCAGGATGACAGCAGGGCTCTCCAGGCAGGTCTCCCCCAGCCAGGTGCCACACAGCCTCAAGCTCTCACTGTACACCGGGGCAAGAGCTGAGTTCATCTCCACCTGCCACACACACACACATATATATGAGGATACACAGAGACAAGGACAGGTGGGTAAATGACCCAGGCCCGGATACCAACCTGGGAATCCACGTGGGCAATGTCGTCCATAAACTGCATGGGAGTCAAACTGCACCACAGCACCCTCCACAAATTAAATTGCCGCCCTTCACAAATGTTACCTGTTTTCACGTATACTTAACATCACAAAAAAATGTATTCATTACGATTTGGAGGATCTTCTCCATTGCCCGCCATTTTGAATTTCCAGAAATAGACATTTCTAGCTGCAAAACTTACTGTGCATCGGTCATACTACCGTATTAAATATTAGTTTAGTATATTATTTAGTAAATATTTAGCACAGTTTCAATGAGCAGCGTAGTAGTTGCAATACCTACTCTGGTCACCATCTCATTTCATTTCATTTATTTAAACTCGAAGAATCATTGAGGGCCCAGCCCTCATTTACAATGATGTCGAGTAAAACAAACAATTGCACATATAAAATCATATATAAACAACGAACATACACAATACACCATAAATCATATAAGAGGTAAGAATTAAGACAAACTATGAATTAAAACTTATGAGTTAAAACAAGTGCAAGTATGTGATAAAAAACTTCCCAGTGTAACTTTAAAATGTTCTAATGGCACAAAGGCTTGAAGACCCATCCTTTGTTGTAAGTTATTCCAAACTGAAGGTCCACAGACACTAAAAGCTGTTTTACCCAGTTCAGTGCGGGCATAAGGGACCTCCAGTAAAAAATTGCTGCTGCGGGTTTGGTATGGGTTGGAGTGCCAAACTAAAAGAGATGAAATATAAAATGGGAGTTTGCCAGTAAGGGCCTTATAAATAAAAATAAAATAATGCATGTCCCTTCTGTGAGAAAGTGGAGCCCACCCAACTTTATCATATAACAGGCAATGATGTGTACTATATGGATCCCCAGTAATAAAACGAAGAGCTGAATGATAGACAGTGTCAAGTGCCTTCAGATTAGAGAGTGGTGCATGTCTGTAAATAATATCACCATAGTCAAGGGAAGACAGAAAAGTAGCTTCAATTAACTTTTTTCTGCAGAAAACAGGAAAGTGATATTTATTTCTGTGCAGGAAAGATAGCTTTTGTCTGAGCGTAGTGACAAGACAGTCAGTATGTTTCTTGAATGTGAACTTGTCATCTAGCCAGATTCCCAGGTACTTATAATGTGATACTCTCTCAATAACAGACCCATCTAAAGTAGATATATTAAAATCATTTTTCATGCCATGCTTAGATCGAGTAAAGACCATACATTTAGTCTTGCTTACATTGAGTAGAAGCTTAAGACTAATGAAGGCATTTTGTAGGATATTAAAAGACTGCTGCAATTTCTCCAAGGCTAGCTGTACAGAATCTGCAACACAATACAAAATTGTATCATCTGCATATAGATGAATAGAGCAGTTGGAAAGGAGAGAAAGTATGCTATTTATGTACATGGTGAAGAGTACCGGACCTAATACTGAACCTTGTGGGACCCCCTTGGTTATTAGCAGGGGGTCAGATTGAGTATTACCCAATTTTACAGTATGGTGTCTGTTTGAAAGGTAGCTCTGGAACCATTTACAGGCACTTGCATTAAAACCAATACCAGGCAGAATTTGTAGAAGCAGAGAATGGTCCACGGTGTCAAATGCTTTGGATAAGTCCACAAAGATGGCAGCACAATGTTTTTTCTTGTCAAGAGAAGTGATAATATCATCCATTACTTTAGTAGCAGCAGTAACTGTACTATGTTTAGGCCTAAAGCCTGATTGGAGAGGGCTCAAAATATTATTGGTATTTAGAAATTCTTTGAGCTGATCATTTACCAACTTCTCTAGTATTTTTGAGAGACACGGTAGCTTGGATATTGGTCGATAGTTGTTAGGGTCAGTCTTATCACCCCCCTTGTGCTCAAATAGCACACCTATAAGTGTTTTATCTGTGTTACTTTTACTATTCCTCTTGTTAGTTAGACCAGTGTTTCTCAACCTTTTTTAGGCGAGGCACCCTTTCAATTCATGAAAAATGTCAAGGCACCCCAAACCAACAAGCTATAACATGGCATCACATCCGATACCACCCAAGCTTAGAAAAATAACACATTTGGAGACGTTGCACGACCTACGCTCGAAGTTGCAGCTGACTGGGGCGACCTATATTTACTTTATTGTGCGTAAATGGCAGATGAAAGATTCCACTGACAAGCATTAACTTATCAATTCAGATAAATATGTATTTTATTACATAATTGTATGTATCAGCCACGTTTCCGCGGCACCCTGAGGGGGGCCCGCGGCCCCCTGTTGAGAAACACTGAGTTAGACCATGCAGCCATCATGTGCGAGCCTCACCTGCTCCTCCAGGCTGTCAATCATCTGCCGGAGGCGTCCAAGGGCTAATCCCTGCTCCCGCTTCTCCCAGAACACCTGCGCCTCCTCCAGTTGCCATGACGTCTCCGTGACGACGCCCCCCACGCTAGCATCACTGTGCTGCTTCATCTGGAACACTGCCCTCTCCGCCAACTGGCACATGGAGGGACACAAGACACAGGGGCATTAGGGGGGCATTAACTAAACAGACACAAGACACAGGGGCATTAGGATGGCATAAACTAAACAGACACAAGACACAGGGGCATTAGGGGGGCATGAAGAAAAAAGGACACAAGACACAGGGGCATTAGGGGGGCATGAAGAAAAAAGGACACAAGACACAGGGGCATTAGGGGGGCATTAACTAAACAGACACAAGACACAGGGGCATTAGGGGGGCATGCAGAAAAAAGGACACAAGACACAGGGGCATTAGGGGGGCATGAAGAAAACAGACACAAGACACAGGGGCATTAGGGGGGCATAAACTAAACAGACACAAGACACAGGGGCATTAGGGGGGCATAAACTAAACAGACACAAGACACAGGGGCATTAGGGGGGCATAAACTAAACAGACACAAGACACAGGGGCATTAGGGGGGCATGAAGAAAAAAGGACAAGGCACATGGGCATTAGGATGGCATAAACTAAACAGACACAAGACACAGGGGCATTAGGGGGGCATGAAGAAAAAAGGACAAGACACAGGGGCATTAGGGGGGCATGAAGAAAAAAGGACAAGGCACAGGGGCATTACACCCTAAAAACAGGCCACAGGGACATTAATAGAGGTGAAGGACAAGACACAGGGACATTAGAGTGGCACACACACAAAACACAGGGGCATTAAGGGGAATTACAAAAGCAGACACGAGGCATAGGGACATTAGGCAGGCATGACGAACACAGAGCAGGGGGGCATCAAGACGTGCCAAGGACACCAGACACAAAGCACAGGGGCATTACTGTAGGGGGGGGGGCATGAAGAAAACAGGCCCCAGGGGCATTAAGAGGTGTGAAGGACACAATGCACAGCGGCATTAGGGTGTTATGACGTGTGTGTGTGTGTGTGTGTGTGTGTGTGTGTCCGTTTACCTGTGTGCTCCCTGCCCCGCCAGCCGGCCTACTCAGCTCCATGAGGTGTGTGTGTGTGTGTGTGTGTGTGTGTGTGTGTGTGTGTGTGTGTGTGTGTGTGCGTACACGTGTGTGTGTTCATCTACCTGTGTGTTCCCTGCCCCCCGTGCCAGCCTACTCAGCTCCATGAGGTGTGAGCAGTAGGAAGTGGTGAGGAGGCCCCTGCGCTGCCCCTGCGCCTCCCTCTCCAGCAGCACCTCCTGCAGGGAGGAGCGCAGGGCCAGGATGGGCTCCACCAGGCTGAACTCGCTGTCCAGCAGCAGCTCCGAGTGCTGGCGCCACCTGCTGTTCACCTCCGACAGCGCAGGCTCCTGCAACGGCCTGCAATGGACATTTACCACAAAAAAACTGTTAAGCACATGTACTTGTATTCTCGTTGAACAACAACATCTTGTTGTATTTCAAGAAATTCAGTCAGAGATGTTCAAAAGGTCATGTTATCCAAAGAGTTCAGCTGTGAGCAACTGAACCACCGATTTTCTAGGTTAATACATTTGTTGCTGCTTTAAACATATCATTGTGTCTGAGTAATGCAATGCGCATTTTTCCTTTGAATGGCACGCTTTATGATTATTCTCACCTATCTTTATACTACAAAATTGCTTTAGTTCTACTGTTTTTTTTAACTCTTTCAGTGTTTTTTTCGTTAAAGTCGTAAAATTGTATGCTGTGAAACAATCCTGTATACTACTGCACCTGGAAAAGAGTGTGCATCCTTTGCAGTTGAGCAATAGGTATTTTAGTGAAAGAGGTTAAATGGCGTGTATAAAGTAGCCCTGCATATTGGGCCTCGGCCGTTGCTGAAACAGCTAGGGCACTGAATGTTATGCCGGAGACCCCGGATTCTATTCGGGCTCGAGGTCATTTCTCGATCCTCCCTTGTCTCTCTCTCCTATTCTTTTCCTGTCTAGTCTGAGAAAACAGTCCCATCCAATAAAAGCAAGAAAATGTAGTAAAATAAATACAACATTCTTTTTAATTAAGTAAAAAAAGCCTCCATAATGTACCTGTAGAAGAGTGTTGTGGTGTTGTCCAGTTCACTGATGCGCTGCAGGTTGCAGAGGGTGGGGTAAAGAGAAGACACCGCCTCCAGACTACCCTTACACAACTCCTCCACCTCACTCACTCTGCACACACCACACATTAACACACAGTTGGATATACAGAAGCACGTGGTTTAGCTTTACTGAAACATACGTATACAGGTATTGAAATCTCTCTCTCTCTCACACACACACATTCACACAGACACACACAGACACACACACACACACACACACACACACACACACACACACACACACACACACGCACAAACGCACACACACGCGCACACACGCGCACACGCCTTTACCTGGCGATCCTAAGTGTCTGTTCAAACAGGCCCATTTCCTTATCCCTGAGAGCCTGCAGTGCTGTATAGACTGACTCATTAAAGCCTGCACTCAGCTTCTCATCCCTGCGGAAACACACACGCACACACAATTTCAAACGCTTTATACAATTTGACTGTATGATTGTATGCTGTAGATTTGACAAAGTCATTCCATTCCATATGCACACATAAGCACAGCACTAACACAGCACAAACTCCTCCAACTACTATTCACCTGTCAGATAAGTCATTAGGTATTGTACCTCACCTCTTAACCGCCCCGCCATTACCATCACCCATCTGCCCCGGTGAGGGTTGCCAGATTGGTCTGATGATGTACACGATTTCCTGGAGGGGCTGAATCTCGCCCAATTTGAACCAAATTCTATTGATTTCTATGGCCATAAATCTACAGAAAAACCCGTCCAATGCCTTTTTTTTACCCACATACGGCCGATACTAAAACAGCCCATTTGAGCGGGACACCACCCAATCTGGCAAGCGGCAACACGGCCCACGGTCCTACTCACCTGTCCGGTAGTCCATCGTCCCACCTGGTGCTCCTCCAGGCTGCCTGGAACCTCAGCTCCCGGAGCTCAGCCCCTCCCTCCGCCCCCTCTGCGTCCAGGCCGCGCAGGTACGTGCTCAGGATGCCGCTCAGGCCAAAGTGCTGCAGGCCCTGAGACACACACACACACACACACACACACACACACACACACACACACACACACACACACACACACACACACACACACACACACACACACACACACACACACACACACACACACACACACACATTTTACTTCTTTATTTGGATTGACAGATATACAATTATCATGGCACAATCCAAATTTGGTTTAAAAGGAGTCCAATACAGCACTAGAATCCTCTGTTCATAATGTCCTAAGGATAAAGGTGGCACCTGCGTTTCCATATGAAGAGGCTCCCAATGATACAAGATATTGAGCAAAATTTAGTGAATTGCTTGGCCCTTCTTTTTGTCAGTCCACAGATCTGAAGACCACGCAAACATAGTTTATGCACATGGCCCAGACTACCAAAAATGAGCACAATTACTTTACATGAGTAATTGCAGTTATTTAAAGCAGTACACAGTGGTTGGTATTTCATTCACACACACACACACACACACACACACACACACACACACACACACACACACACACACACACACACACACACACACACACACACACACACACACACACACACACACACACACACACACACACACACACACACACACACACACACACACACACACACGAGCATATGTAAAATCCGTACAAAAAAACGCACATCACTTTTTGCATTTCAATGCATCTTAGCAGGGAGGGGAAACACACGCTGTACAAGAAGAAACAAGAATGTGGTGTGTGAGTGTGTGCAAAAATGTGGTGTGTGAGTGTGTCCAGACTCACCTCCACTATGCCCACGAGTCGCGTGACCTCTGGCAGGTTGGTGTGAAGGTCGTAGGAGGCCAGGGCTCGGCCCCACAGGGCCTCGTGCTCATACGTCCTGATCCTGCACACGGCAATAGTAGGAACAGGAAATGAGGTCACGCAATGCAGTGCACATCCATGTAAGGACTAGGGGTGGTACGGTTCACAAAAGTCACGATTCGGTCCATATCACGGTTTCAAGGTCACGGTTTTCGGTTTTGTACGGTTCTGTTTTTTTTTTTTTTTTTTTTTTTAATTTTTTTTTTTTTAGTAAAATGTATTATGCACCGTAAATGTCTAAAATATAAATTAGAATGAAAATGTAAGCTTATCATGGGTATGTTGAATTTGACTTAATTTAACCTAACAAGGTGAAGTTACTGAAAGAGAAAATATATCCTATCAATGATTTTAACATGCTTCCATTTATTTCACAAAAAGGGAGAACTAAGTCCTAACTTTTAAGTTGACAAATATTCAAATATTACATACTATAACACATTTGACATGGAAAAATAAAACAGCTACACTCCTGTGGGCAAGGAGACCATTAGGTCAGTGCAGTATGACTATTTTGGTTAATGACACACTGAGAACGAATTGGACTTTTATTTTGATACCGCTTTCTGCGAGTTTTGCGCTTAGGAATGTTGCTTCCCATCAAGAAACTGCCGGCCCGTGAGAAGCATAGAAGTAAAATCATAAGTCAAATTCAATTTCAAGTGAACAAGTGATAGGGTTAAGTTATGTTCAAATGTGAAAGTTAAGGTAACAAATAATTTAAAAAGATCGTTTTTTTAGAAGTGTATTCACAAGAATGTTTCACATAACTCCTGTGAATCTGAGCCTGTTAAAACAGTCATTTTATTTTGGTTATAGTGTTAAACATCAATGTTAACTAGGCAACATTACAAAGTCCCCCTCATTCCATCAGAGTTTAACTGGCTACATGTAATTAGGCCTACAGTTGATTGCAGTTAAGTACAGCGCAGTGAATCTGATATGTAGGCCTATTGTTCATATCTCGCATTATGCCGTCCGGAATCCCCATCCAATGCCACGTGGATATAACCTATCTGTCATTTTTTGTAAATTCATGTTAATTTCATTTAAATTGGTCAGAATAAAGGCTGGGGGCAGTCACTTGCGCTAACGTGGAGAGAGAGGGGGGAGAGGGAGGCGCTCCTCCTGTCCTGACCGACCTGCGCTTGCTTGTAGGCTACTGTAGCCTACTCAGCTGGTGCATGCTGTTACATTATGCCTTTCATTTGGCTGATATAAATCAGTCTTTCCACACTCAATATCCTACGTAGTCTTTGTGTTTTATGCTTGTAAAAGTAGTAGGATTTTAATTGCCTCGTCCGCCGGTGGTCACTCTCTCTCTTTTTTTTTTTGGGAAACCGTGGGCACCGTGCGGTTGCGCACTACCCCGTTCCGTGACATGCACACCGTACGGTTTCGGTTTGCGACACAAACCGTACCATGCCTAGTAGGGACCATGGTCCTTTGGGTGCAAGCCCTTTGCTGATAAATGTAGAATATGGATATATCTGTAGATATACTGTTTTATATCTGATGTGTGTGTGTGTGTGTGTGTGTGTGTGTGTGTGTGTGTGTGTGTGTGTGTGTGTGTGTGTGTGTGTGTGTGTGTGTGTGTGTGTGTGGGTGTGTGCAGACAAAGTGTACCTGGTGAGTGGGCTGATTATTTTTCCTCCTCCACAGCCGTAGAGGCTGTCTGGCTCTCCAATACTCCTGTACACCTCAATCAGGAGATCCTGAGAGAGAGAGAGAGAGCGAGAGAGAGAGCGAGAGAGAGAGCGAGAGAGAGAGCGAGAGAGAGAGAGAGAGAGCGAGAGAGAGAGAGAGAGAGAGATAGAAAGTCGTATAGAGCAGCATCTTCTGTTCATGTTCAAACGCACCTGCGTTTATAGGCTCCCAATGATACAAGACACTGAGCAGAATTTTGTGAATTGTTTTGCCTTTTTTGGACAGTCCGCATATCTGTAGACCACACACATGGCCCAGACTACAAAAAACGAGCAAAATGTTTAGAGCAGTACACACGGTACAGTGTGTGTGTGTGTCTGTGTGTGTGTGTGTGTGTGTGTGTGTGTGTTAAACCATACCTGTAGGCTGATGCCTGTGTCCTCCACGCTCCTCTCGCTGACACTGCTGATGGAGAGACTCTGGCTGCTCTCGTCAAACACGATCCTCCTGGCCACACCAGCCTGCCCCCTGACACACACACACACACACGGCAAGGGAGGACAACAATAAGCTCTTCCTCTCGCTCTCTTGCAGGCACACACAGATACAGGCGCACACGCGCACAAACGCACACACACTCAATCATTCACTCACTCACTCACACACATTCCTGGGCACACGACACGCACAGGCACAGATACTCACGTACACAAGCGCATACATATACACATTAAATAAATGTAGCAAGTGACAACATTTCTTCCTTTTTATCTGTAAATTATGTCCTCATCCCTCAGTAAGTCACCTAGTGCTATTATGGCTGTACTGAATATAGCTATGCATTCAAGTTCAAGTTGCTGCTGTGTTCTGAGTTCTGCATTCGATCCTGTGGTGCTGTATTCCAGTTCACTTACTTTCTCAAGCTCTTCCTGGTATCTGGCCCTGTTGTAGTGCATCTACATCGTGAGGTACAAGGCAATAGGACGGGTTGAGAAAACATGCAATGTCATGCACTAGAGGTGTCAACAATAATGGATTCGGCCATGCATCGCAATGCTGGGCAAGGCAATTCAATAATCGATTCGGCAAATGCCATAGTCGATGCAGCATAATTTCTCAAGTTTCAATTACAGTACTTCTGTGGGCAATTCCAGGAGCAAATGAGCTTTAAATTAAATTTAAGTAATTCAAAGTGCAGGATTGATACACAAAATAGCCAAAATGTTGTTCAGTATCTGACTGGTTGCATTGCCTCATGACTGATGAAAAAATTGCCTGGCTTTCAGTAGAGATGTAATGCATTGCAATGCATCGTAGAATCAGAAAATAGTTCACTTTGGTATGCAAGCATGGAAATTGGCACTCATGCTCATTAGAATGCAATTCTTCAGCAAAGGGCGTTGGCCACGCAATTTCTTTCCTCATGGCTGACACCCTTTTATTCAAAGACTGAATTCTAATGAACATGTTGTGCCAAACCATTATGTGCTTGCATCATTAAGTTAACTATTAACCTTATTAATGAGCGGAGAGGGTGGCCATCTTGAAAATTCAGTGTGGTCAATGCTCTTTTGGGAAACACTGCTGTAAGTATGGTAGGGATGGGATCCTAGACTTTATTACATTACCCATACACTGTAAAACGGGGTGTTACAAACAGTGTCTCTCTCCTCTCAATCTGAGCTGTGCGCTTTTAATTCTGTCTTTTCCTCAGTGTTCCACTGTCCCACGCTCTTCTCTCTTCTCGTCACCCCCCCCTCTCCCCCCTCTCTCTCTCAACCTGCGTCGTCCCTCCTGGTCAGATCGTAGTTTGTCCACGTAGATCTCGCAGTAGAGCAGGGCGGTGAAGTGGGCGGAGCAGAGCTGGGCGGCACGTGCCACCTCCAGGTAGTTCAGCTGCAGCCAGAAGTTAGACTCACACACCGTGCCCCGCGGCTGGCTATTGGAGGACACACACACACACACACACACACACACACACACACACACACACACACACACACACACACACACACACACACACACACACACACACACACACACACACACACACACACACACACACACACACACACACACACACACACACACACACGTTAAGTTCTTTCCACACCAAGTGCGATTTTTCACAGCGATGTTTCGGCAGGACAAGTTCTATTTTTACAGTTATTTTTAGAGTAGGCTAATATTATGGTAAAGAGCTATGACGTTACAGCGGAAACCAATTGGAATGCTCCTTTCTCCGAATGTCCCTGGTTGTCAAGCCAGAGCCATTATGTGATTGGCTAAATCAAAATGTCAATGCCACGTCCAGAACAAACACAGCAAATTCATGGCAAAACCTCAAGCTACTCTGTAGCTCGAGCTTCACTGACCTGTCTGAGTCTGTGGGTTTGCTCTGCTGCCTGAGGTAGTCTATGACGAACAGCATGGTACGCAGAGACGCCTTATCCAGCTGAGACGCACCACTCCCCTCAGATTCTCCTGCTCACACACGAGACAGACACATTCACATGCATACACACATAGCACATCACCATATATACATACAGTATGTGAAAGTGTGCGAGTGATTTTTATGTCAATGTCTGGCTGTCTATGTGTGTGCGTGCGCCTGCAAGTTGTCATGGCTCAACTTGACTCTGTGGGTATCTCAGCTGGGTGGTGGGTAGTGCGTGTGTGTGTGTGTGTGTGTGTGTGTGTGTGTGTGTGTGTGTGTGTGTGTGTGTGTGTGTGTGTGTGTGTGTGTGTGTGTGTGTGTGTGTGTGTGTGTGTGTGTGTGTGTGTGTGTGTGTGTGTGTGTGTGTGTGTGTCTTAATCCATTACCTACCTGTCTCTGTGGGCATGGGGGTAGTGGGTCGGCTGGTTGGTGTGTTGGGTACTCTAGTGCAGTGAGAGAAGAAGCTCTGGATGTGATTGGACAGCAGCTGTCTCCAGCTGCCAGCCCCCCCGTCGCCCAGCAACACGTCATGGATCAACAGGGGCAGCACGTGCTGGCAGAAATCAGTATGGACCTAAAGGACAAGACACATTTATTCAGTCATTTATTTATTTATTCATTTTAAAGATATTTGTATGGGCTTTCTGCCTTTAATGCAGATAGGATAGTAAAGATTATGACAGAAAGTGAGCATGGAGGGAGATGGGGTAGGGTTGGGAAATGACCCAGGCCGGATTCGAACCTGGGTGCCCCTGGGCATGCAAGCCCATATAGGGGGCTTAGCAAGCTACGCCACAACACCCCCAC
>NC_085864.1:8815107-8855107 GCF_034702125.1 Engraulis encrasicolus | reverse complement strand
GAATGCTTTTTGGACAGCATAACAATTTGTATATAGTAGGCCTAGGCCTACTTTGAAGTGGACATGTTAAGTGCACTTTTTATTTGAAAGAGGAAATTCAAAGGATGATGAAAGAAAAAAAAAAAATTGGTTGGTGGTGTGCCGCGAGATTTTTTGAAGGGAAAAAGTGTGCCCTGGCTCAAAAAAGGTTGGGAAACACTGCTTTAGCTGATACATCCTCCTTATACACCTCCGGTAAGGGAATCACTCCACCCCAACCCCTTGTTGCCCCCCAGATACCACCTGTCAAATCCGTCTGCACCGACTTGGCCCCCTTGGTTGCCCCACTGCTGTTTGTCCCCCACCCAGCTGTGTTACTCTCACCCTAGTATCCCCCCAACCTCCATCTTTGAGACACACATGTTTATCCCCACTCCCTTCCCTAGTACTTACAATGACAGTGTAAACAATGAAATCCCTTGAATGGAATAGCATAGATAGAACTTAAGTGTCCATTCTTCATTCACATAGAAACATTGGAGTCAATTCTTCAATGACTCAGAGAGGCATTGCCTACTTTGCTCCAGCTGTGTGTGTGGCCCTCACCTGTCTGAGGCCGAATCCTCAATTAATTCCACTTATCCCTGTTTTCAGGGTTCTAAATTAACTTTTTTCACCACACCAGCCAAATAAAATGGCTAGTAGATTCACACTCACTAATGACTAAAGCTGACTACTACGTTTTCTTTTCTATAGCCAAACTAAATTTTCACCAACATTTAGCTAGTTTGTGGATGGTAATTTAGAGCCCTGGCTTGTTTCACACCCACCTGTGAGGCTGAACAGTCAATTTAAACCCACCTGTGTGAGGCTGAATGCCCCCTGGTGGTACTTGAGCTGCTGCTGTGTGGCCCTGAGCTCCCTGAAGGCCGGCTGGTCTGGGAAGGGCTCCAGCAGGGGGATAGCCGCCCTCAGGGCACCACTCTCGGGGTTCTCCACTATCAGGAACCGCAACAGGCCTAGAACCTGAGGAGCAGGAGGAGGAGGAGGAGGAGAGACTGGGTCAGTGGATGGATGGATGGATGGATGGATGGATGGATGGATGGATGGATGGATGGATGGATGGATGGATGGATGGATGGATGGATGGATGGATGGATGGATGGATGGATGGATGGATGGATGGATGGATGGATGGAGAGACTGGGTCAGTGTATGGAGAGATAGAGAGACTGGGTCAGTGTATGGAGGGATAGAGACACTGGGTCAGTGTATGGATGTATGAATTCACATCTGAGGTATGCATGCATGGATGAAGAGAATGGATGTATGAATGGATGGTGACAAAGAAGTCACCCGACTTAGTGTGTGATTGAGGAAAGAAGTTCATGTCAGCAGTATGTGCATGTGTGTGTCAGCTGTTTTATTCTGGGTAAAAGAGAGTTCAAGGTTAAGGAGTTTTTGACAGACTGTATTCATTTGCACACTTGCCACACGAATAAGAGTGATTTAAGGTCTTCTTATGCATGAAGAGTGTGTGCACTGACTCCTGCTGTGAGGTGGCATGTCTGTCTGCGTGAGTGTGTGTGACCTATATGCTGTGTGTGTGTGTGTGTGTGTGTGTGTGTGTGTGTGTGTGTGTGTGTGTGTGTGTGTGTCTGTGTGTGTGTGTCTGTGTGTGTGTCTGTGTGTGTGTGTCTGTGTGTGTGTGTCTGTGTGTGTCTGTGTGTCTGTGTGTCTGTGTGTCTGTGTGACCTGGGCTGTGAGTGAGTGTATGTGTGTGTGTGTGTGTGTGTGTGTGTGTGTGTGTGTGTGTGTGTGTGTGTGTGTGTGTGTGTGTGTGTGTGTGTGTGTGTGTGTGTGTGTGTGTGTGTGTGTTTGTGTGTGTGTGTGTTTGTGTGTGTGTGTGTGTCCTATGCGGTGTGTGTGTGCTTCACCTGTTGTGCCACAGCCGGCTGGTCGGTGACCTGGGCGGTGAGAGTTCCCACGATGACCTGCAGGTGACTCTCCAGAGCCTCGTCACAGAAGGCCACCGCCGTGCGACACACCAGCGACAGCAGGTCACAGCACAGGGAGACGCTGCGCACCCACACTTCCCCCGCACACACGCGCCTGACGGAAGGGGGACAGGGGGGTGTAGACAAGACGAGAGAAAGACCAGGGATAAGGAAAGAGGGCAGAGACCAAAGCAGAATCTCACTTAGTTTGAAGAGTGTATGAGTTCAAATATGTATAATAGGTGAGTAAGTAAGAGAGAGAGAGAGAGAGAGAGAGAGAGAGAGAGAGAGAGAGAGAGAGAGAGAGAGAGAGAGAGAGAGAGAGAGAGAGAGAGATGTCTGATAGGGGAGAAAGACAGAAAAGTTCACGTACTTGTGGTACAGTGTGTGTGTGTGTGTGTGTGTGTGTGTGTGTGTGTGTGTGTGTGTGTGTGTGTGTGTGTGCGCACGCTTGAGTGTGTGATCTATGTATGCCTAAGTTTATGCGTGTGTGTGTGTGTGTGTGTGTGTGTGTGTGTGTGTGTGTGTGTACCTGCTGTTGATGTGGTGTATGAGTGTATAGATGACGTCTCGCAGCACGTAAGCCCAGGCGCCTCCTAGCCCGTCCTTCACCTCCTGCAGGAGGAGGCCCACGAACAGGTGGTACATCATCAGGGCCCGGTGCCGCTCGTACGGACTGGCACTCTCTGAAGCCCTCTCACACAGCGCCAGCAGGATCCGCTGAATAGACACCTGAACAAACAAAAGTGTGGCAGTGTTTCCCATACATTGAGGAAACTATGGCGCACCGCCATAGTTTAAATTTGGCCGCCATAGTTTCCGAAAATGTAAAAAAAAATGTATATATTTTTTTATTATTATTATTTATTATCTATTTTTTTTACTTAAAAAAAAAAATGTAAACGACTTCCGTTTTTTTTAAACGATTTGAAAAACGATTTCCTTCGCATTTTCCTCCTGGAGTAAATACATCCTATAGAGAAAACCATGAGTGCTTGAAAGACAGAGAGATCAAAAGCCTAGTCAAGTTGTTGTAGTTAACTTGGGTTTGGGAGCAATTAAAAACCTTCAGAGAAGGGACAGTTGGGATGAGTTTACTCATTGTCTCTGTGTTAACAATTTCACAGTGCTCCTAAATTCTTATCTGTGCTCCTATTTTGTTTTTTGTTTTTTTTCCATTGCATAGACCCCTGCATGAGGGACGAATGAAAAGTGTGTTGCAAACAGAAATGGTTCACTGTAGGCTACTGCATTTCTTTATATAGGTATATGACAATATACTACTATACATGTCATGGGTAAAATTTTGTAATGTAATTTCTCAAATCATAAATGACTGAAATGTTGGCCTATAGTTTCTCCATGGGCCAATGTCATACTTTAGTCATTGTTTTGCATTTACGCCACATGAATTTCCAAAAAATGGCTGGGAAACACTGTGTGGGCATAGTTTTAGTTGTGGATGGTGGGAACATATCCACAGTCCTGAGACTTAAATAACCGGGGAAGAGAAGTGGGTGAAAATGTTTTCCTATCAGCACTGACCATAGCTTGGCTTTGCGTAGTAGCTGCAATCTGCCATGGTCATCGAGAGATTTCGGCCAAAGTGAATTTGCTGGATTTTATTTCCCCCAATTACTTTCTCACAACGAGTGCAAATGACAGTCCCAATCAACGCAAAGGGCTTGACTTGGACATTTCATTTGGGGAACTATTTTCCGGTGTGGATATCATATAGTCAGTCAAACGTACAGCATATACCATGGAATGTCAACGAAGTGGGGTGGAGGTTTCGCAACGGGGGTTTCGCAATGGTGTCGCCCCCTCTCTCGGGTGCCGCCCCGGGCAATTGGTCGGCCTGGCCCTGGGACAGCCCCTTGTGTAAGTAAATGTGTGCAGTGGTATTATTGTGCATTACCGGTGTCTTGGACAAGATGGCCACCAGGCTCTTGTTGTTGGCTCCATGGCACTTGCTGAGGTAGCCCAGAGTAGCCTTGATCACATAGGAGCTGAAGTGGGGCGGGTTGGGGGCCGGATCCAGCTCACTAGGGGAAACGCAAACACAAGGGCATGTGCGCGCGCACACACACACACACACACACACACACACACACACACACACACACACACACTTGAAAAAAACTTACATACTCCATACTACTACGTATCACCTCATTTGTGTTATGGCAAGGAATCTTCACTCTAGATGATTTTTCAACGTTAAAAGCCATATATTGTCTACTTTTATGTACATACTAAATACCGGTCGCCTTAGCAGGGCAATTTTAACCCATGGTTCTCTTACCCTGTGAACCTGTGCAGACTGCCCCTCTCCTCCCCCTCTGCCCCTCCTGCCTCCTCATACAGTGTCATTAGTAGCTCTACCACGATGTCCGCCATGTTGCCACAGATCAGGTTGTCAATTTGCTGAAACACACACATCACAAACATTAACACATCACATGGAAATTACACAGCTACAGTATTTTAGCACTGTTCACATGTGGGCTCTCCTGTTTGCCGAGGTACTGGTTATCCTTGAGCAAGTTGCATAAGTTGTTGTGGCTTATTGGGTCTCACCTATGAACCCATTTAAGCCTGATGCTGTGTACACGCAGCATTGATGTAGGTGCCTGGAGCTACATGGATGGAGCATTCAAGCTCTTGACATTTGATTTTCTTATTAAAAATGTGGGTATGTTGGAGCTGAATGAACATATTTTAATGCAAGATGAGGGTCCTATCTTTTGAATGCAATGGATTTCATGTTTTTGTGTGCTTCGGAGGCTGAGAAATGTAGGTTTTAATAGGCTGAGGGTACATTTACCCAAAAAGGGCTAAGGTGTTGATGTCATACATACAGCCTGACCTGTTTCACTCAGAACTGGTCTCACTGGTGTCTCACCTGTTTGCCAAGGCACTGGTTGTCCTTGAGCAGGTCGTAGACGCGGTGTGCCTTCTCGCGGTGCTGCGCGGCCCGCGGATCAGAGCCAGACTGGGCGAAGTAGGGCAGGATGCTCACCATGATGCGCGGGAAGCAGTCGGCCAGGAGGCGACGCCAGTCGCGGCCCAGCTGGGCACCAATGGAGTGCACCGACTCAAAGTCGTTCAGGAAGACCAGGTGAGGCACCAGCACCTGGTAGCAACTCCTGAAACAGCACACAGGAAATTAGGTGAAGGTAGTGTCCATGCCTTCATCTAATTTGAGTGTCTCGCACGGTCATCTGTGTGTGTGTGTGTGTGTGTGTGTGTGTGTGTGTGTGTGTGTGTGTGTGTGTGTGTGTGTGTGTGTGTGTGTGTGTGTGTGTGTGTGTGTGTGTGTGTGTGTGTGTGTGTGTGTGTGTGTGTACCTGTAGAAGTCCTCCAGGCTGCTGTGATTCAGCAGTGTATAGGGGAAGGCCTGTAGCGTGTAGGAGTCATCCGTCTCCCTCTGGCAGAGCCACTCTGACAGCAGGTAGTAGAGGTGGGCACTCACCAGGGCCTCAGGGCTGCGGTAGCCCAGGGTACGAGACACCACCTTCAACACCTGCCCACACGCACACACACACGCACACGCACACGCACACACACACGCACACGAACGATTGACTGATTGTTTTCAATTATTGCCAGTTCAGCAGCTATAGCTACGTATATCATGGCCAATACAGATAGTACATATAGCAAATAGAAAATATAGTATGGTCTACCTTCTTGATGAGCTGTTCCTCTATGCTGTTCTCCTTGTAGGACTGCACCAGTGCGAACAGGGCCTGCTTCTCACACACCGGGCTGCATCCCATCACCATGGCAACGCTCTTCAGCAGGGTGGCGCGCTGAGTGGACGTCTCATCCGCCTCGTCCTCTCCTGCAGCTGACTTCTACAAGGGCAACACATTACATTACAGTACAGTACATTACATTACACTTCGCTGACAGTTTTGTCCAAAGCAACTTACAGTTGGTTATTTACTGGGTACAGGGAGGGAGTGTTAAGTCATTGCCCCCTGCTGGTAGCATTCCTAACCTTTGTATAAAATGAATGGGATTTTATACAGGGACAACACATCAAATCATTACATTACATTACATTACATTAAGCTGACGCTTTCAGTCCAAAGCGACTTACGCCTGATTTACATGTGCGTTACCAAAGCGGTTGAAGCGTGGAGTTCCATTATTTTCCGTTGGGACGCGGTAGCGAGGCGAGAGGTGGTGACGTAGGGAAGCGAGGGTGGCGGGCGGTGGGCAGGCGGGGCGATAAAGTTGAGCTTGGTTGAAAAATGTAGCGGGAGAGCTTTCAAAAACCATCAACGCCGTGACGTCACGTGCGTCACCAGCAGTACTGGGATATTTAAAAATGGAGGCTGTTTTGATTTCGGTGGTGTCAAATCTACCGATCGTTTTTCACAGAGGGTTTTAAAATAAATGACACTTGGGTTAAGGTGACCAATATATTCACTCCTGTTGCATCATTTTTATTTGTACATACCGTGTTTGTGATTGAAGACGGTTGTTTGATCACAGCATTTGCTAAGCTAAGCTAATTTGACCGGGAAACAATGCTACGTCACGAGGCGAGCGAGCGGGGTTGAGAGCGTGTGGAAAATACGTACATGTATCACAGCCGTTACAGTTGGTTATTTACAGGGTATTGGTTACAGTCCCTGCAGCAATCTGGGGTGAGGTGCCTTGCTCGAGGGCAGTTTAGCCATGGCTGGAGGTGAAGGGAGAGGTTGCTAGATGTTCCATCAATAGTTTGTCTGCTAATCCATTGCTAGGCTAAGAATAAGGAAGGTAGGTGGGGGTGGGGTCACGAAAATATTCTTAATTTCACAAGAGGGTCCCTGCTGAAAAAGTTTGGGAACCACGACAATACCTGTATCTTCATGCCCTCCTGAGCTTTGAGGTAGATGTTCTCGAAGGCCTTCTGCTGCCTCTTCAGGGGCAATGGCCTCCTACTACTTTCCCTGCTGTCCTGCTCACCGCCTCTCCTCTCCACAAACAACCTGCACAACAAAACAACAGCCAGATGTTCATATTGTTCAGAATGATGGGGATCATTCCTTCCTTCATTCATTCATTCATTCATTCATTCATTCATTCATTCATTCATTCATTCCAATAAACTTAGCTGACACTTTCCTCCAAAGCGACTTACAGTTAGTATTTACAAGATACATTGGTTACAGTCCCTGGAGCAATGTGCAGTTAGGTGCCTTACTCATGGAAAGAGGTTTAGGTTAAGGTGGGATTCGGTTAAGATGGGATTCGAACCTGCAACCCGCTGATCTTAAGCCCACCTCCCTAAATATTACACCACAGATGCCCCTTCATTCACCCGCCCATCCCACCCTTTCTATCCACCTGCCTGCCCACCCACTCCAGCCATCTTCTCATGCCCCTCCCCCTCACCTGTCCAGGTTGACTGCCGTCAGCATGCGTACGTAGTGATGGGCGTCAGACAGGCTCTCTGGGAGGGCGTCGCTCACTGCTAGCTCCTCATCTCTCAGAGTAAGCACCGCCCACTCGCAGCAGGGGTCCACCTACACACACAGCAGCAGCATGGCCAGCAGTGTTCAGGTCAGTGCAGTTCAGTTATAACGTAGAAAGAGTGAATAGGCTCGCCTACGGGCCCATCTGCATTAAGAGGCTACATGCTAATCCTACACAATACAATGTTTACATAACACACTTCTGTTCTTGCTAATATGGATTTTATTTGTTAGGGGATGGGTGGAGGGATTTCTAGCAGGTGGGTATACTACGTGAGGGGAGATAGGGAGGGGGATGGGTACCTACCAGTACCTACTGTACTCAGTTGTGTTTTTGCTAACTCTTCACTGCTTGTTGTAACCATTGACATTTTTATTTAACATTCAATCACAAAATAATGCTTCTATTCCACATTTCCAATGACTTTTACCTCCAGTAGTGCCACCAGGCACTGGATAAGGGCAGCTCTGACGGGTGCGATGCTCTTCCCCGTGCGACCCAGGATACTGTACAGACACACGCACACATAGGGAACAAGAGCACACAAACATTGTTATCTATTTTCTTATCCTTATTCATTTTGCAAGTTGACCTGGGTGTCCAGAAAAAGGCAACATTTAACAAATGAAATGTATACTGTATCTAACACACAGTGTTGAACAATAGACAGCTCAGTCAGCGCAACAGTACTTATAGAAAGCTTCAGGAGGGATGTTAACTACCGCCAAATTCTACTAATTGGCCTCAGTTACACTCAAAAAATACCAAATAAAGTTCGCACAACCGGCTCCTGTTTCTCTTATTTTAATGTGGCGTTTCGGGCAGCATGCCCTTCAGTCAATGGGAAACGGGAGCTCTGTGTTGCACTTTTGAATTTATTTGGTTACACTTTAATTGAAGCCGTCGTCATACGCATGACATGACAGTGTCATGACCGTGTCGTAATAATGTCAAAACTGTGTCATGACACAGTCATGGATGACTCAGAAACATAATGTCAATGTCATAAACGTTTCATGATCATGGTTTGGGCTGTCTATACCAAAACCGAATATCACTTAATGGCAACAGTCATGAAATGTTTGACATTGACATAACGTTTACAACACATGCATGACTTCATTATGAGACTGTTATGACACCGTTGTCATACATATGACACCACAGTGTCAAGTGAAGTGTTACCCTTTATTTTTGCTATGATGCACTACACTCACACACTCTCTCACTCACCAAAAGCCAGAGATGACCTGGAGGAGGGCCCCCTGCACATGCCTCAGGTCCTCATCTTCGTCGCCTGGGGAACGGGGCGTGCCCAAGCTGCGAATGGCAGGCAGCAGAGCCAATAGAATAGCGGCACACACTTCCTGATCTTGACGGTACAGAGAGCACATGTCCCTGTATGGACAAAAAGAGAGGACGATTGCAGTGGCTACTAGCTGTTTGAGAAAAGTGTGTGTGTGCGTGTGCGTGTGCGTGTGCGTGTGCGTGTGCGTGTGCGTGTGCGTGTGCGTGTGCGTGTGCGCGTGTGTGTGGGCGGGCATTTCATTATATTTATCACACGATTGTAACACAAATACAATGCAACAATGACTCCTTATAGTGAAACTTGAAAAGGACATAAAAGAGGACAGAAAGAGAAGAAGACAGAATATTATAATAGAATAGAATAGAATATTATAGAATGCTGTACAATAGAACAGAATGTTAGAAGATGGTAACAGAGGAAGGACTAAACTCACGCCAGTGGAATGAGAAGAGCGTCAAAGTCGTCAGATGGCAAAACAGCACCCTCTACTGGTAGAGACTTCAACAGCACCAGATACTGGAAACAGTGGAGAGAAAACAGAAAGTGGGTTATATTCGTATGTGCAAGGGAACTAATTCAAAAGGCACTTTGATTACAGCTTTTATATAGCCTGGCAGTTAGCAAAACATTTTTGAAAGTCAAAATTTGGTGATGCACTCTTTATTTCCAATGTTATACACACACACACACACACACACACACACACACACACACACACACACACACACACACACACACACACACACACACACACCATGTGCAGGTGGAGGGGCCGTGTGAGCTCCAGGTGGTCCAGCAGCTTGAGTAGGCGTCTGCGCAGGTCGGCCGGCTTGAAGGCGAGAAGCAACTGGGCGCGCTCAGACCAGCAGCAGCCGGACAGGAACCGCAGCGACGCCAGCAGAGCACAGTCCTGTTTCAGCAGAGGGTCCTCACACAACACACTCTTAGCACCTGTACATACATACACACACACACACACACACACACACACACAAGCACACACACACACACAAGCACACACACACACACACACACACACACACACACACACACACACACACACACACAAGCACACACACACATAAGCACACACACACATAAGCACACACACACATAAGCACACACACACACACACACACACACACACACACACACACACACACACACACACACACACACACACACACACACACACACACACACACACACACACACACACACACAATCCTGTTTCAGCACACTTTTTAGCCCCTGTAGACATGCACAAAGCACAATTTCACCACCTGCAGACACATGTCCATCACCTGCATCACATGTTAATACACAAACATACTACACACAGAGTACATATTAAGTCCTTACATCCACACACACACTCAAGAGAGAAGGAGACAGAGAAAGAAAGAGAGAAAAAGAGAGACGGATCCACACAGATGCACACACACAGAGACCCACACACACAGCTAAAATTTGTATCATGTCTTCTTGTTGTTACTGTTAGCTCTGTACTTGTACTATGTCATGCTAATGAAGCACTTTTTGATTTTTTGAGAGAGAGAGAAAGAGTGAGACAGAGAGAGGCTCAGAGAGAGAGAGAGGCTCAGAGAGAGAGAGAGAGAGAGAGAGAGAGAGAGAGAGAGAGAGAGAGAGAGAGAAAGTCAGGGAATGAAAGACAGAGAGAGAGAATCCCAAGAAACTTGGTGTGTAATAGTGTCTTCCTGTGATGACCTTGGCTCTGCTTGGCCTCTGCGTTGTCCCCCTTGGCGTGGGCGTGGGCGTTGGTGGCTCCATTGAAGCTGGACTGGTGGCCGTCCCCGTCGTCAAACAGGTCGACTTCCTCTGGTGCCTCTGCCTGCGTGCGGCTCATGTCCAAGTCATCGATCATATGAACGTCCTCAGCAGACACACTGTCCCTCTTCCCATAGTTCAACTGTGGACACAGAACTGCCGTCATCATCATCACCACCACTATACAGACACGCTGTCCAGTTTCCCAGTTCAACTGTGGAGACATACAGTACAGTAAGGCCGGCCGCACACTGGCTCCGACAGCACTGCGGCGCACTTTTGCTTCCGACAGACCCCCAAACCCAATTTCACACGAACATTGCATTGATAGTCAATGGGCGGCGCCGACAAAATAAAACTTGTCTCTAATTGCTATCCGACATCGGCGAATGTCCGCGGACATCGGCGCCAGTGTGCGTGGTTCTATTGAAAACAATGGAATCGAATTTTAGCTGAGCAGTGCTCAGCACTTTGTCGGAGCCGGTGTGCGGAATCCCTAAATCACTGGCATAACCATAATCACTATCATCATCATAATCCTCATCAGCCTCATTGCTATTACAGACATCCTGTTCCTCTACCAATAGTTAGACTACAGTGGACACACACAGCCATCACCATCATCTTCATCATAATCTTCACCACCACCACCAACGCCATTGTAGAAACACTGTCTCTCTTCCCATGGTTCAACTGTGCAGACATGGAGTCAGTCACCGGCATAATCATCATCACTATCATCATCATAATCCTTATCATTTTTATCATTATCGCTATTACAGAAAGGCTGTCCCTCTTCCCATAGTTCAACTATGCAGACATGTAGTCAGTCACCGGCATCATCATCTTCATCATCATCGCTATTGCAGACAGGCTGTCCCTGTTCTTCGTATAGTTCAATTGTGCAGATACTTTCATCATCATCATCATCATCATCATCATCATCATTACCATTATCATCAGCATCATCATTAGACACTTTGTCTCACTTCCTATAGTTCAAATGTGGAGACATGGAGTCAGTCACCAGCATAATCATCATAATCATCATCATCATCATTGTTACAGACAGGCTGTCCCACTTGCCATTGTTTAACTGTGGAGACATGGTCTAACCCAGGGGTGTCAAACTCAAATTGACTGAGGGCCAAAATCAAAATCTGGAACGAAGTTGCGGGCCGAACTCAACATTTATTTTTAAAAATGGACTAAAATTGTGTGTACATGCACTTCATATTCATAGTTAAATTTCAAACACACTCTTTCCCATCATATTTGTTAGTTCAAATGTGTCTGAACATCCTGTGACACAGCAAATTTCATGTCCAAGTCATGTTACGCTGTACATTAAGGTGCATGTGGGCCAACTGTAATAGATATTTGAAATGATCTCGCGGGCCAAATAAAATGGCTTCGCGGGCCAAATTTGGCCCCCGGGCCTGAGTTTGACATACCTGGTCTAACCCTTCATCATGGCCCAATTAACACTACTTACAGCACAAATACATTCACAAATGAGACTTTAAGACTCTTTCTTGATTCATAACTCACCAATATCCTGCACATTTCTGTCAGTTCAGTGAGCAACCTTGCCGGCAGGATCCTCAGGAAGATGTCTCGAGAGATGGAGCAGAGTCTATCCTTCTGAGGAAACAGGTTTAGGAAAAGGGATTATTTACTTAACAGACCACATAATATGGAAGGAAAAAACACAACAGGGTTTTCAGCAGATTTTTTTTGTTAAAGCGATACTGCACCATTTCTGGAAAGATTTAGATTTTGCAAAAATGAGCATATTTCCAGAAATGGTCCAGTAAGGCTTTAAGGCGGCCACCACTAGGTACAATTCAATTTATTTGTTTTAGGATATCTCGTTTTTGAGGGGGTAAACATAACAAGCATTTACTACTAGAAGAAATGTAAACATGAAACATGGCTGCTGGCCTGGCCCTACCTTGTCCACAGAGCTGACGTTCTGGGCACACATGAGCATGACGGTCTTGATGGTGGTGAGCACGTTCTCATCAGCCAGCCTGTTCTTGGCCGTGTACACATACTCACTGAACTCCTCAGCCAGAGACTGAAACACACCAGAGCAAGGAAACACTGAATGTCGGAAACAAACACCAGGACAGTTACATGCTACAATGCTACACGGATCCATTGACTTTCACTAGCTTAGCGACATATTCCCTCTTTTAACTTGTCTTAAAGCAAGACAACGCTTAACATGAAAAATAAGACACTTACCACCTTTATAAACCCCAGCCAACGATTTTAACTGTATTAAGCCCCAAAATAGTGGCATACCCCTTTAAGTAAACAGGGTAATCATGAAATTACAAGACATGACATTGAGCCCATATATATGGCCGCAATAATCGGGTAATTGAAATAAACAGGTTATTGGAGTAAACAGTTTATTGCTGTTTATATGCAGTCCGTTGGTTGCCAGTGTTCCACTCAAGTGTGTGACACGAAGCTAGAATTTAAGGCTTGTGATTGGCTACTTAGCCTTCTAGAATGTCAATAACCTGATAATAATCCGATTATGCTGGATGCATGACATGAGAAATCAGTTTATTAGCCAAAAACCTACCTGTGCGAATCGGATTTCTCATAAACCGATAACGGCAATAAACCGATTATGAAAACTGTTTATTCACTATATTTTACATGAGCGCTCGAATAAACCGGTAACTCCAAAAACCTGATCATAAACGGTTTATTGATGCGCGTATAAACGGGCTCATTGACATGACACGACATGACAAAAACTGACAAGACACTTTGATTCAGCACCAGCATTTTTCTTTCTTCACATTAATTACTTGGAAATATATTTGGAATATATATACTGGTATATACATTTGCCATATTTGGAAACATTTTGGGTCACAGGAAATATGAACTTGGGCGCTGACTTCACACATATATCGCAGACACGGATATCACGTGGATATCACGCAGATATCACGTACGAACACAGCATGTGCATAAAAATAAAAACTCCATTGTGGCAGGTGCGTTTTATCCCCCAAAAACAGTTTAGAAAGAGATTTCTAAAAGTCTGTTTATGTGGAAGCAAGAGGCCAAACTGATGCGCTGTCAGAAACATCCATATACTACGTGTACACAGCTTCTTAGTGATGTAAATTTGTAGCAGACATTGTTCACAAAGTTGTTGCCATTCTGGTAACAACAAAGTAATAAGAGGGGTCGTATAGGTCACGTCTCACCTTTGCCTTGTGGAAGAGTGGGGACTGGCTGAGTTCCACCTCAGGAAGGAGGCCCGTGGACACGTAACCGCCCAGAACCCCCACCAGCACACACACACACCGCAGCAGGCTCTCCGGGGCACTGGCCTGGCTCTGAGGGAAAACACACACACACACACACACACACACACACACACACACACACACACACACACAGACACACACACACACACACACACACACACACACACACACACACACACACACACACACACACACACACACACACACACACACACACACACTAAAACAATACTATTTGCAGCTTTATATTTGGAAATATCTCTGGCAGTCATTAATTGACAGCTGATAAAAGATATGATAAAAGAAACCAAATTAACTAGACAGCTTTCCCTCCCTCCAATATTCCTCCACAGCCATTCTTCCCAGCTCTCTCTCTGCGCACAATGGTCAATACCAGCAGGCCTTGCACACACACACACACACGAAAAGACATTTTTGTACTGAAGCAGCATATAAAATGACAATATCTAAAAGCCAATGTGGAGTTGGATAAATAAGACAGATGGTAAAAGTTTTTTTTGTTTTTCAAATATCTTGTTTTCAATGTACAACGTTCACTGATGTCATTCTCTGCTATCCATCCATCTTAATATAACATCTGTCATACTCTCACATCATTTCCAGACTACTGTGGCGCAATGCGCTAAACCGACCACATAGCATGGGCTCGCATGCCCATGGGGACCCGGGTTCAAATCACTCTCCCACTCTTCCAAATCTCAACTGTGCTATCCGTTAAAGCCACAACACCCACCTCTGGAGAGTAGCAGTTGAGCAGGTGGTCTGTCATGGCCAGCAGGCTCTGCTCCAGCCGGACCCTGAGCTCCGGGACCAGGGTGAGCTGTGGGCCTTTAGAGGGGCCGTCCTCTGCATCAGCCACCGTTCCAGGGGAGGGGCACGCAGGGACGTCATCGAAGGAGAACTGCAGGAACAGGGCCTCGATCTCTGAGAGGGTGGGGCCCACGTCTGATAAAGACTTCTGGTCCTGGGGGAGGAAACTGAAAACAGGAGAGGACAACAAAAAGAAGAGGGTCAAAGGTCGGGGTGAGCGATTTTAAATACTAAATAAAGTAATACTTTATTTATGGCAGAGATGGAGACGATCCCCCTTTTCATGTATGAAAAATGCGATTTTCCCAGTCATAATAAAAACATAAAATGTGATGGTGCTGGTGCTGGTAAGCATTCATGAAAAAGGTAACATATATGAATGGGCAGCATGAATTCTGGAAAGACAGTGTTAGAAATACTACACAGTGCACCTTTGAGTCTGTATAAATTACATGTATTATTTATCGGTCTATAAAGCACTCCAGTCTCCCTACCTGTCAGGTGTGAGAGAGGCCATGAGAAAGGTGATTCCAGCTCTGCTGTCCTTCAGAGTCAGGGCCACCAGGATTCTGGGTATGAGGTACTGTGGGAAATCCCTACGGAGGAGAGAGACACAACAGTTACAACAATGTTACAAATAGGAATGGGACTCGATTTTCGAACATTGAAATTTAGAATAATCCTTTTATAATTAGAAATGTCGAAAATTCGCATAAAAATTCTGTATGTGCCTCGCTGACTGTGCAGAGTTTCATTAAACGTCTATATTTGCTCAGCAAATATGAATGTATCGTCTTTCATTTTCAACACATCAGCCATGTCAGAAAGTCCCACATACACGGTTTACAACTAGGGAGAATAATAGTCGAATATTAATCGAAGTGCCAATTATTTTCTTTTTTCTTTTGGCTTTTGTGCCTTTATCATTGATAGGACAGTGCGAGAGGTAGTGATGGGAAAATGAGGCTTCCTGAACCAATGAGGCTTACAGGAAAAAAGGTTCGAAGCCTTTCGAAGCATTTTTCGAAGCCTCATTTCTCACTGGCGCCATCTGGTGTGCAATGAAATGGCACGGCAGGCATTGATTTCATTTTAAATGTTTTTTTGTGTCTTATTTTTATCCGTTCCGTTTCAATAAATATGATGGGGTGTGTGTATGGAATTAATGACTCGCGATTGTGAAACACTCAAATCAAGTTTAAGGCTGAGTCTGACCCTGTGTTATCGTGGAAGTGAGGAGAGCATCATTGTGTGGAGGTCGGCGACTGGGAGTGATCAGCCATTAACGCAACACAATAAGCAGTCAATTAAAATAACAGGAAAGAAATATAATGAATAGAGTCACATCATATACCGGTAAATGAAATGTAATTCAGGGGATACTAACAAATATCAGTTATACACTACTTGTATTCAAACTCACGATGATAGAGGTAGCACTCTGTCGCCTTCACCACTATCCCAGGCTCGCAGATAATTTCATGGTTTACTTGGTCAACTTTAACAGAAGGCTACCATGCGAAATCAAGGATCAGATGAATTATCGTCACGTCGCTGCTACAAGGATTTGAACTGATGATCCTGAGATTAGAACAATTGCAGTGGACTCAATATCTCTACGCACAGTTTTTAAAGTTTACCAGACAAAACATTGGTATTCTGCTGCAGTATAATTTTTTGGGCATCTGGTGCAGATTCTGGATTTAAGACAAAAACAGTTGGCGACCGTCCCGAATTTGTTCTGGACTTCTAGTCACCCTCACCTGAGCAGGATGAGGTGTGGTTTGGAGCTGTCCTCCGCCTCCTCTCCCTGGCCGTGCATGAGGAGCCAGCCCAGGATGGCCTCCCTTAGGCCGGGTCTCCTGCCCCCCTCCAGCAGCCCTCCAGAAGGCCCTCCATACTCACACACCCCCACGCCGCTCACTCCAGCCCTGGGCACCGCACACTTGCTCAGGGCCTGGGACAGGCCCAGTACGGAGGAGCTGCAGAGAAGAGGATGTGGAAAAAGTACAACAATATAAAAACATAAATAAATAAAATGAAAAATAAATAAATAAAAAGCTCAAATTATAAAATTATTCTCATGCCAAGCCGTGATATTATTACTGCATGATAACATTATATTTTATTATTATTGGATTGCAAAGCCTACTGCATGTCTCTTCTGGAAATTCCCTTGGAATACAGGTCAGCTGCTAAATACTATTGTTAATATTGGTATTTATGTTATTTATTATCCGCTGTGTATACTCACAGAGATGGTTTACAGGCGGAGCCCGAAAACAGCTTCCAGAACTCTCTGTCGGGGGTCACCAGCCCCCCCTGCACCATGCTCCTCAGTAGCTCCAGGCTGGCCCCCTCCACCAGTGGGGAGCTGACGCCCCGCACTCCCAGAGCCCACACCCTGCCCCACAGCCGCGCCAGCTCCGGCCCACAGCCTCTGCCCTGGTCGTCCCCGTCCCGGGGGTGCAGGGGGTGCCTGGTCTTCCCCTGGGCCAGCGGTGGGTGCGATGCCTGGCAGAGAGCCACCTCCTTCAGGCAGCGGAGTACGTAGGGCCCCCTCTCTCCACGCCTCTGCTGCTCCCCCAGGAGCTGGACGAGGAGGGAGAGCAGGGGGACCAGTTCTGATGGGGGCAGCATGGACGGGTAGCGGGACACCAGGCTGGCAGTGATCTGCAGCCTGAAGAGTAGGGGTGTGGAATAAAATCATCATGACAATGCATCGCGATACAGTACTTACTTTCACGATATACTACATCGATTCAAGACAATCGATTGTATAATACTAATAACATTCTATTTGCCACTGGTTCATTTTGTACCCACTCTTACTGGAGAGGATGCAAACATACTAGGGATGGGCATAATTAACCGATTAACCGATGATTGATCATTAAACATTTAGTCGAAGAAATTAATTTTAGCCGACGAACCGTTAAACAAAAACAAAAAAAACCTTGAATGTAGGTCATTAGTGCATGTCCTCAATGCAATGCATTTCGCTGTTACACCTGCACAATTTGGGCAGCAGGGGGCAATATCTCACCATCACCTTACCCTGGCTTGACTTGTTTGTTACATGCGAGCTACCATAGAGCGGGCTTTGCCTAACCATGAAGAGATCTCGGCGAAGTGTGGTGTGAGACCATTTTCGGTTAGAAAATGACAAAGTGTACTGTAATTACTGCAATGTGAATTACAAATACAGTTAATCGACAACGACCATGATGTATCACTTGAACACCGCGCATCCAAGCCTTGTAAAAGACGGCGGTGATTCATCTCAACCTAGCCTCGCCTCGATGTCTGCACCGTTATGTGCCTTCGTTGTTGGATCGCGACTTGAAGCCTCCCTCGTTTGCGCATTGCGCACCAATTCAGGTTTAACTTTTCTTGTTTATCTCTTGACACTTGTGTTGTTAATAAAAACAAATCCTCGAAGAAAAACATGATGCTTTTGATGTATTTTTGTTATACAAGAGTGTAGGGCATGGTGGGCCTAAATGTGTGCTGTTTTTAATATAAAAATGTTAATGGTTAACCGATTATTAATCATTAATTCTCCCGACGATCGACGAAGACATTTTCACCGTATGCCCATCCCTAAAACATACAGTACATATAATTCAGTTCAATTTAGTTCTGTTTGTTTGCCAGGTACATGTCAGTACACAAGACAGGAAATACTGTACATATCAAGACAGACTAAGACAATCGAAAAAATTATACCGCACATGGTAACACTGTATAAGGCAAATGTGAACTAAGACGTCTTACACTATTTTGTGCAATTCACTGACTATTATGTGTAATTCATTCAACAGTAAGCCACTTTGCGTTAGTTAAAGTGTCAGCTAAGCGTGAGGTAATGTAACAATGTAATGTACTGTAGTGTAATGTAAGCACTGTGGCTGCTCACCAGGGGATCATGTCGAAGTCTTTGTGGCTGGGCTGCAGGCGGTCCCTCAGCACCTCCCAGCCCACCTCCACGCGCCGCCGCTTGCTGCCCGAGCCGCAGGGGCTCTCCAGGGGCACGCCTCGGTAGTGGGCCTGGCTCAGCTCCAGAACACGACTATCCTGACTGAACAACTGTATGGAACATAGACAATAGGATAATGACTCTCCGTCTGTCTGTCTGTCTGTCTGTCTGTCTGTCTGTCTGTCTGTCTGTCTGTCTGTCTGTCTGTCTGTCTGTCTGTCTGTCTGTCTGTCTGTCTGTCTGTCTGTCTGTCTGTCTGTCTGTCTGTCTGTCTGTCTGTCTGTCTGTCTCTGTCTCTGTCTCTGTCTCTCTCTCTCTGGTTGAATTGGACAGGTGACACCAGGTCATTTGGAATATGTGGCACTGGATTCAAAAAATGAATCCAGGTCCATCACTAACTACTGGTCAAATAACATACAGTAACTAAAGTGCTACCTACTTGGTGGCAAATGTCGGCGGTGAGCTCGATGAGGTTGTCCTTGGCGGCGGCGTGGCGTGTGCCCGTGGCGTACTTCCCCCGGCTGCCGATCTGGCTGATCTCGCTCACCAGACACTCGTACAGGCCAAACAATTAACTCTGCCACCGGGACCAGTCCTCTGCCATGGCACCTGGACAATGTTAACACACATTAACACACACAGACACCCACACATTACACACACACACACACACACACACACACACGCGCACACAAACACACACACACACACACACACACACACACACACACACACCACCGGTACAGGTTGAACAGCAGATTCTAGTTTTCGGAGTAAGAAGTCGGCACACTTAAAATCCTTTCTTTTGCCTTATATTATTAAAAAAGGATTTTAAGTGTGCAGATCTCACTCCGAAAACTACAGTCAGCCTTTGTCCTGCACCTTTTCCTGTAATGTGCACAATCTTTTCCTTCAACTGAACAGCAGACTCTGCCAACAACCCAAGGGCTCTGCCATGGCACCGTGTGATGCCGTGACTGGCCAGCACGTCATCACCGAACACCGCTAAGGCCGTCCCTTTTGAATTGACAAGCGCTTCCCCTTTCAACTGTACTGTCGGACTACAATGGACTAAAATATCTGGTGAACAATCATGCATTTCGAAACTATTCCGTTATGATTTGATGAAAAAAAAAAACTAAGCCCTCTCTGCAACTGCACTTGTTGTTCTGTATATCTCCTGTGCATTTTGTATTTGCTTGTGATGTAGCTTGACTTTCTTTTGAAAGTCACTTTGGTCAAAAGTGTCTGCCAAATGCAATGTAATGTAATAATGTAATAATGTAATAATTAGAGATGCACCGGATCCAAGATCCGGTTCCGGATCCGGCAGGATAATAGGGTTTTTCACAGGATCCGGATCCGGTTCCAGGATCCAGAATCCGGTAGCCGAGGCTTTTCAGTCAAAAAAGTTTGAGCCAACATGATAAAAAAGGGCCCACATGTGAGTAGGCTATGTGTTTCAACCCTTTCGTAGGATCCGGTATCCGGTTCAGCAGTTGATCCGGTATCCATCAGGATCCTAAAAATCAGGATCCGGTGCATCTCTAGTAATGATTTGCAGTGTTATAACACGGGTGCACACGTTGTTACATAGCTGTACCTTGAGCAGGGCACTGGGCCACACACAAACACGCACACACACAGACACACACACACGCACACACACACGCACACACACACACACTTTCTCTCTCCGTCCGTACCCGTCTCCTGTGTCTTGGCTCCAGCGGGGTGGTGTATGTGCATCTGTATGTTAAACAGCTCCACCAGTTGCTCCTTGAGCAGGGCGCTGGGTCGCATGTTGCTCCAGGTGTGCAGCAGGCCCGGTAGCAGCTCCTCCCCCAGGCCACAGGCCCGGCCGCGACAGCTCACCAGCGCCCCCCGCAGGAAGACGTTCAGCGCCGACACCAGGTGCTCCAGCACGGCCTGCTGCTTCTCCGACCTGGCAAAGAAGACAAGACAACGTACAGCAATTCTTACTTTCAATTTTATTTTTCATTATTTATTTCTATCTATGGGTAGGAGACGTGACGCCTTGTTTTTTCGTAACATTGGTTAAAAACCTACAAAACTGTTATTTTTCCTCTTGAAAACAAATGTCAATAAAGAAGATGTGGTACATTATGTTTCATATTAGTCTTAGATGAGAAGATACATTTTTGTTAAGATTTATGTAAAGGTTTATATGTGAAATATCGTGCGGTGTGACTATAACATGTTTGTCACGCAATGCTTAGGTTCATTTTATGGTGTCCTGAGGTGTGACTGCTCTTATAGAAGGAAAAAAAGTTTTTTTAGAAATGAAAACACATATTAAGATTAAACACAATATCATTATCAAGTTAGCATGAGCTCAGATGTCAGTCATGTATAGAAAAGGATTAAAATGGCCATCATGCAGTGAATTTCCTGTTGCGTGACTTCGTTTTCCTGCGGTGTGACATGCCTATGCAATGTGTTCATGCAGGACACATTTTCCCAAAAATGGCAAAAATAAGGCGAAATTCCACGGACCACTAAGTGCTTTATTTCTATTATTTTCCTATTTTTTTCCATCATTTTTTCAGAAATTGGAAAAACTTTTTTTTTTGCGTTACGCCCTTAAACGTCAACCACCGCTATACATAGCAACCTGGATCCTTTAAAGTAAAATGCTACCAGGTGAAACATGTTTGAGTACGGGAGTGTGATCTCACTGACTCGCTGACGTGCCTGAAGACGCCCTGCATAACGTAGCAACAACAAGAACCAAGCGAAGGTGGCAAGGTTTTGAGTGTTCTCAGAACAGGTGAAACATGTTTGAGTACAGGTGTGATCTCACGTTGGTGTTTGGAGAACAGGCACTAGCATTGCCTCACCTGACATTGGCATTAGCCAGGGCCTTAGAAAACAAGGCGCTTGTGTCTGTGTTTTCAGTACAAATGCCATCAAGTCAAACGTGTTCATTCAGGACAGGTGTGACCTCTCACCTGACGTTTGCATTGGCCAGGACCTTGGAGAAGAAGGTGAAGAGCTGCTGGTTGAAGCCGTCCGTCTGGGCGCTGCAGCCCTGCACCAGCGTCAGGATGATCCGGCTCACCATGCTGCGGTTCATGGAGCCCGCCGTGAAGAGGCCGCAGTACAGGTCCAGCAGAGCTGCAGAAACAGCACAAAAACACAATACAAATCTGTCATTTTGCAACACATAACTGAAAGAAATAGGAGTAGAGTTGCCAAACTGGGGCTCCCTCTGACCCGTACACCTGACAGACAGTATCAGTGACAGTCAGAGCGCACCCAAAAAACTACGATGGACTCTTCTTCACAACAATACACAAGACTTTACACTCCACTCACTGAGCAGCCTGTGAAGAGACCACAGTGCTCTGGCCCAGCAGAGCTACAGGCACAGTACAAAAACACAAAATACATGACTATAGTGAAGTGGCCAGAGGGTGATGTGGCGCATCAATAACGCACTGTGCCATAAACGGGCAACTTGCCCATGGGGACCCAGGTTCGAATCCGGCCCGGGTCATTTCCCAGTCCCAACCCTCATCTCTCTCTCTCTCTGTCTCTCTCTCTCTCTCTCTCTCTCTCTCTCTCTCTCTCTCTCTCTCTCTCTCTGTCTCTCTCTCTCTCTCTCTCTCTCTCTCTCTCCTGTCCCCCCAAAAAAACATTTTTTAAGAAAGACAAAAGATCGAACACTAACTGCGCCATTGCTGCGGGGTGATCTCACACCAGTACTTGCGTACGGAGAGGATGTCCTTGAGGAGCAGGCTGCTGTAGTCCTCCCCGTACGCCGCACAGCTGAAGGATCTACGCAGCACATCCACCACATGGGACAGCAGCTCCGAGCACTTCAGCTTAGGACCTCCTGCAAGGGGGGAGAAAGGGGGTGGGGGTTTACATTATAGTACATTGGATTTTGGCAGATGCTTTCTATCCAAAACGACTTTCAATCGAGGACATAATCATAGTCAACAACACTGGTAGATAAAAAGTGCACAGAAAATATACAGAACAACAAGTGCAGATGTTAAGTAGGGTGGGTTTTGTTTTTTGGGGGGGTTTCTTTGGGGGATGGTGGGGTTTAAGTGCATTAGCACAGGGTTAAGTGGGTTTGCATTATATGACATTACAATACATTTATTTCAGCTCTGGCCCTTCTGAGAGGTAGGTGGGGGGAGGGGGGAACAGCAGTAGTCAGTCTAGAGCTGTATTTTTCCCATAACAATGCCACATTTTCTTCACAATTTCATTTTCCTTCATATCCTCATTTTGAGAACAGTTAGGAAGAAAACCGTATTATAAAGGCTCAAAAACTGTAAGCATGCTGTGTTTTAGACACGAAAACAATGCAATCCTGCACAAAGCACTAGAGTGTTGTGCAAGCAATTTTATTTATTTTATTTATCTTCATAAGACACTGCTGTATTATGGAGTGACAAAAGCTTACTCTTGTTAGCGCAGCGTATGAAGTACTTGACGAGGCTGCTGATGTCCCGCATCTTGTGTTGGCGGTTGGCCTGCGTGATGGCCGACACGTTGGCCTTGGCCGACTGCAGACTCTCAGTCTCCTTCTGCTGATACTTCTGGACATACCTGGGAGGGGTGGACAGCAGCACATGAGGAGAGGGCGTACTGTGTACAGTGTGTGTGTGCGTGTGTGTGTGTGTGTGTGTAGTGGGAGAAACAAGTGATCACATCTTATCCTCTGCTCTATGTGTGTGTGTGTGTGTGTGTGTGTGTGTGTGTGTGTGTGTGTGTGTGTGTGTGTGTGTGTGTGTGTGTGTGTGTGTGTGTGTTACGGAGGAAGGAGGCAAGTTCTCCCGTCGCATCCCTCTGCTCTTCTCTACACAGCAGGAAAGCAGAAGAATGTTTTTTTTTTACCAATTACAGGGTCTGCATGCACATAAACGCACGCGCGCACGCACACCTATATCTACAGCCTATTGTGCTGTACCTGAACACAGCATCCCATGTGAGCTGCTTGGCATTCTTGACTGAGGATGAGTGGTCGAGTTCCTTGATGGTGTCAGGGGATCGCAGAAGCCTCTGGAAGCGCTCAACCTCTTTCTGCACAGTGAGCATGGCAGTGATGAGTTTCACTTTAAGATACTGTACATTGAGTCACTAAGGCAATTACAGATTTGAAAATACATAGCAATAATAGTGAAAACTGAATTCCCATGTTCAAACAATGACAACAAATGGTGAAATTGGCATATTTTGCCAGACAGTAGGACATTGGAAATAGTTTTTGGAGGTAGATTACAGATTATATATATTTTACTGAAGCTATCAACTACTGCCACAATTCTGAGTTGTATAGCATAGTTGTATAACAGTCTTTTTATAGGTTTTATTGACATTGTACATTTATTGACAGGTTTTATTGACATTGTGCGAGAAGGATGTGGGCATCACCTTTCTTTCCGTGACTTTGTCATTTTCTAGTCCTCGGCAGCATAACAGAAGATCATGTAGAGCCAAACTCATTATGTCTTCAGTGACGAGCGATCCCCGTCTTCAGAGATAACGCCTCATGAGTCTGAAGTGAATACATGACAATCAGAGAGCATGGTTTGACTCTAAACTACACCACACCATCCATTCCCTGCCTGTGGACACGCACCTTGCGAAGGCACAGAGCTGTGCTCTTATCAATAACGTGAATAATCAACATCAGATCATTGTAAGAAAATATAATATCAGAGGTCTTAAGCCAAAGAATTCCTGCATCAATCTGACACAACATAACAGAATGATATCGTTTAACTTTATGTACACAAGCTGGCTAGCAACAGTGATTTTGCTAATATTGAAAAATAGCCTAATAATAAACTCTTGCTGTCAGCCGACAGTGATGATGACCACATACTACTGCCGCGCCAGGAAAGCGATGTCAGATGTCAACAAACTACACTGATCATAAATGTTTTGCTTACACTGGACCTCTGTTGTGTTTACAAAAGTTTGTCTTTCGATTTAATACATTTCCATCGCGAAAGTCCATACAGGTCCCATGCAGCACGTCAACAGTACCCGCCTTCCTTTTTCCTTCGTTGGTAATGCGAAGTCCTCGGTAAGTCAACTGATTCTGTGCGAGCAGCGCCCCTGCCGTCTTGAAGTTTTAACCCATATCGGTGATTTATTTCAGGGGTGCATCCCAATATGTGTCCTTGCCTCCTCCACTTGTGCTTGTCTCCTCGTCCCGCCTCCTGGCCCCTCCTCCGTGGAGAAAACGATAAAGTTTCCCAGCTGTCAGCCTCGCCACAACAACTTTTGAGGGACTGTTTTTCATTCACCATCCCAATTGCAAATGAGAAAAAGACTTTTCAATTGAGCTTTTGCAAGATATTGAAATATAATGCTGTTATCAGTGATGTCATCATGACGAGAAGCAAGTGGAGGAGGCAAGTGGAGGAGGCAAGGTCACATATTGGGATTCACCCTAGGATAGGCCTGATAGTCAGGTTCCTTACGTTTGGATCTGAACCTTTCGCTGGATTTTTATGGGGATTTGGAAAACTATACATTTTGAAAAGTATAAGCAATCAGAAAAAACATGTTTCCATTTGCACAAGTGTCTGCATGGCGGCCATCTTGGATTTTTCAAAATGTCTTCCGAAAAATCATAATTTTGCAATATCCCGAGCTTCTGAATGAGCTAAAACATTGATTCAAACTGATCTACATTTTCAGGGTCACTGAATCTACTGGTGGTAGTTTTAATGTTCTCAGACAGTTTGTTACCATGCTAATTTATTTGAACTGGTGATTTACTGTGTAGTATACTGCCCTACAATTTCAGAACGCAGTATAATTCAAAATGCCAAACTGAGAAAAAAGGCTTTAAAGTTTCCTTTCTGTCCACGCGACTGTGTTGGAGGTAAAGTGGTGATGACACTTCCATATAATACTTTTTTATGGTGAAAATTTATGCACACAAGAAAAAAGCAAAAAAAACAACATTCTCATTACTTTTTAGCTGAAAAATCATTATGCTGCGCTCTGTTGTGGTATTACTGTCTACACCAAAACCACGGTGTCAATGGAGAAGTGCAGTATAATTCGCAATACCAATTTCCGGTCTAAACCCATTTTCGACCATTTTCAAGATACTGCGTTCTGATATTGTAGGGCAGTATAGTAGATGCATGTTGGTCAAGTCCACTACAAAACATCCCAGCTAGAATGTGCAAAACAGTTTACGTGTCCAGCATTGTGCTGTACATATCCAGGCTTGCCTGTGCAAAGCTCATACCAGCTACAACGAGCTTTATCTTTGAGTCTGTATTTCAGACTAACTGACAGTCTCTCTCTCTCTCTCTCTCTCTCTCTCTCTCTCTCTCTCTCTCTCTCTCTCTCTCTCTCTCTCTCTCTCTCTCCTCTACGTAGCCTACATAGGAGAGACACATGACAGATGTTTTGTCTATGTGCTCCTACTTGCTCTATGTTTGTCACATTCATATGTTGTCTGTGTTTAAATGTTTGTCTTTTTTCCATTTTATTTTTCCCATTCGTTTCTTGTCTGTGTCAATATGTGTTTCATGTGGATTTTCTTTTCTCTCTCTCTCTCTCTCTCTCTCTCTCTCTCTCTCTCTCTCTCTCTCTCTCTCTCTCTCTCTCTCTCTCTCATCCTCTGTCTTCTCTATTTCAATTTTCCCATTACCTTGCGTGTGTGTGTGTGTGTGTGTGTGTGTGCGTGTGTCTGTGTGTGTGTGCGTGTGTGTGCGCGCTTCTATGCATTATGGACATGCATGCATACATGTGTCGGGAAGGAGGAGGGGGGGGGGTTACACGTGTGCCTTGGGAGAAGGGGGGTGGTGTGGTGCAGGGTGGCTAGGGATTGGGGTGACACAGCAGGACAGGACACTGGGGGCAAAAGGAACAGGAAGATGGACCACTTCCATTTCTACACATCAACGGGCAAAAAACACTATGGATCGAAACCAAAACAGGAATGGGACCTAATGACATAGCCGAGGACGAACATCTGGATATGGGCGAACACATACACTGCAAAACATACACCATGGACCAAATCAAGAACAACTCCACACACTTTTCCTTTTTCCACATAAATATCAGAAGCCTGAACAAACACCATAATGAACTGGAGGCCCTTTTATCCACCTCAAACCCCTTTGATATAGTGGGATGTAGTGAGACTTGGCTCCATGAAAACTCCCACTTAGGGTGCTTAAACATAGGCGACTACAACCTAATGGTCAAAAACAGAGTGCACTCTAGTGGGGGGGGAGTATGTCTATATGTAAATGCTAAATACACTGCAAATGTTTGTGAAGACCTAACTATTAATGATGGCTACTCTGACTCTCTCTTTATAGAAATAAAAACTTCAAAGTTGGAAAACCTTATTATAGGTATTATATACAGGCCACCTAGTTTTAACCCTGAGATTTTCAGACAAAAACTTGAGGATACACTACATCACATTTCTATGAAAAAAAAGCGATGTGTAATGCTTGGCGACTTCAACATTGACATTGCAAAAAATGACAAAACCAAAAATGACTTCATGAATACCATACACTCTTTCAATTTCTCAGCTGCAATCAACACATATACAAGAGTAACCAATAGAAGCAAAACCATCATTGACAACATCATCACAAACATTGAATATGAAAAAGTCAAGTCTGGTGTAATACTATCAGGAATCTCAGACCACTTTCCCATAGTTCTCTTCATGAAACTCACCAATAACCTAAAATCCAGTACTGAAAATACAAAGATGAAAATATTAAATATGAATACACTAACACATTTACGCACACACCTCCAACAAAAAGATTGGACCCATGTCTACAGATGCCACGACCCAGACATGGCTTATGAAATATTAGTTAAAGAGATACAAGACTCTGCACACAGTGCAATACCTGAGAAAACCATCAAGGACACTAATCGCATAAACTCATGGATCACAAAAGACATCAAAAAACTGATTACCAACAAAAATAACTTATACAAAAAGTACATAAAAAATCCAACTGAAGAAAATAAAGCAAAATTTACCCAATACAGAAATAAACTTACACATACAATCAGAAAGGCCAAACAAAAACACTACACAGAACTATTAAACAAAACACAAGGTGATGTTAAAAAAACATGGCAGGTGCTAAACAGAGTGCTGGGTAAAGGCCCGAAAAAATCTGTATTACCAGATGCCTCACTGCTCCCTGGAAATTCAACATCTGATGATACAGGCCTGGCAGAGGTACTCAACACACACTTCATTTCCACTGGAGAAAATCTTGCACAGGTCATCAATAATCCATCACATTTCACGTACAGACACTTCCTAAAAAATAGCCATTCTCAGTCTTTCTACATTATGCCAACAAACAGTATGGAAGTGTATGAAACAATCAGACGCACAAAAAGCTCACGTTCCTCAGGCACCGACGGTATATGTAACACCACACTCAAAGCCATAGCCAATGAAATTGCTGGTCCATTAGCGCATTGCATCAATCTGTCACTATCCTGGGGATCTGTTCCTAAACAGGCTAAAATAGCTAAAATTACACCTCTACACAAATCTGGAGACAACAACGATCTAAATAACTACAGACCAATTTCCATACTACCCTCCCTCTCAAAAATATATGAAAAAATAGTGCACACTAGATTATATAAATACATAGAAAAGTACAATATCCTGGACACATCACAATATGGCTTCAGAAAAAACAGAACCACAGACATGGCTGTACTAGACCTGATAGAAAAAGTAAATGACGCATTTGAAAAAGGGGAAATTGCAATCGGTGTCTTCTTAGACCTATCCAAAGCATTTGATACAATAAACCTTAACATACTACTGGACAAACTCAGCTTCTATGGCATTAGAGGAATCGCGTTGAAATGGTTCAATAGCTACCTGTATGGGAGAAAGCAGTATGTGAGTATAAAAGGATCTAACTCCACTGAACAAATCACAAAACATGGGGTTCCACAAGGATCCATACTGGGACCATTACTATACATAATATATATGAATGACTTTACCAACTGCACAGACACCCTCAAGAAAGTACTATTTGCAGACGATACAAACCTCCTTCATTCACACCATGACCCATCAGAGCTAGAAACAATAACAAACACAGAAATTGAAAAAGTTAATATATGGCTGAAATGTAACAAACTATCATTAAACACCAAAAAAACCAACTTCATAATATTTAGATCAAATAAAAACAGAAAACAAACAGAAAACGTATGCCTGAACATTGACGGCCACAATATAAATAGAGTAGAACACACAAAATTCCTTGGGATTCACATAGATGAAAAACTAAACTTTAAACACCACACTGATCTACTGACAAAAAAGCTATCCATGTACTCTGGCTTGTTCTACAAACTACGATATCACCTACCAAGCTCAGCACTACTCATCCTTTACAGATCACTCTTTGAACCACATCTACATTACTGCAATATTATATGGTGTAACACCTACCCAAGCTACCTACACAAACTTCAATGCCTACAAAAGAAAGTTATCCGAACCATCTTCTGGTCACATTCAAGAAGTCATACAGCACCCCTTTTTAAAGCAGCCAGAATACTGAAACTTGAGGATCTAAACACCTTTCTCAATGCTGTCACAATTCATCAAGTCATAAATAAACTCAACCACTGCTTATGTGAACTCATCCCTGTCTGTAGACCCCTGCACCGGTATGGCACCAGAGAAAAAAGGCTTTACTGGGGCAAGAAAAGAAAACTAAAAACCACAGGTCTTAGCGTTGCCTGCAGGGGCTTCCAAATATGGAACCAACTAGAGGAAGAGGTGAAGTTGTGTGAATCACTAAAAAAATTTAAAAGAGAAATGAAAAAAATGCTATTGTGTAAATATACCTCATAGATGCTAATTGCCTTGAGATATGGAAAAGGCCCACCCTGTAAAATGAACTGTAACTCGTAAGCGAAACACATAGCCCTTCAACCTGTCTGTGTGAGGTGTGTGTGGGGGGAGGGGGGAAGGGGGGGGGTCACCTATATCACTTTGTGACTGTTGGGGGTGGGGGGGTTGCGTGAGTGAGGTGGGATTTGTGTGAGGCCAAGTCACATGGAGTGCTGATCTAAATGTCGTTTTTTTAGTTCAAACTCATAACTTTTCTTTTCTTTTTTCTTCTTTCTTTTCTCTTCTTTTACTCTGTTTCTCTTTTAGTCTTTTTCTTTATTCTCTGTTTTTTTTGTCTTTTGGGTTTCCCCGCGACAAGCAGCCAAGAGCGGCTTTTTGGGGTTTTTTTACCTTTCAATATCAATGTTAAAAATAATGATCTGTACATATTTCCTGAAAAGATATTGAATAAAAAAAGTATCCTATCCTATCCTATCCTATCCTACATTGTATCCAGTAAACAGGAGCAGTGTCATGTAGTGAATATATTGAATGTCAACAGGCGTTCAATTTTTGCCTTTTGCCTTCCTTCAGCATGCGTGTATTTTCTGTATGATGATCCTGGAAACTGACTGCAAGACACAGTTACAAATCAAGTAATAAAAAATTGGTGTTATTAATATTGTTAAAGAGTTTATGAAACGAAAACAAAGTAAAGGAATTTGACCATTTCCAGGACAGATTCTGAAAGTTCTAAGCCTTGTGAATGAAATGGGATATTGTCTGGGTGATATTTTGTCCTAAAAGTCATGTTAAAACGTTCCCAAAAAGTGTTTTTTTGGTGACATGCAAATTTTATGCAAATGATATGCGTGACATAGAAGGGGTGAGTTCACCTCATTCCACCTTGTCCAGATCAATGGCGGCTAGTACCAAAACAAAGCGCAGTGTCAAGCAGTGTGTTGCTGGAGAGCCGAACGGTGCCAGCTGCAAAAATGGCTACTTGACAGAAGGAATCTCTTTGCACAAGTTCCCTTCTGTGAAGAATGATGGAACTGTGGCCAACAAGGAGAAGGCTAAATCAAGCTAGGGCTCTGTGGATCCAATGCGTGGTTTTGAAGCAAGCTTGTGGTCACTGTTGTGCTCGGCACATTTCCACCCCTTGTGCTTCACCACAAATGTGGAGGTCGCGGGCATGGTTGGACTGAAGAGAATGCTATTGCCTCAAGCAGTTCCAACAATTGACATCGCCGGCGTGCAGACTGAAACTGCCCCTGTTTTACCTTGTCCATCTGCTTTGTATGTTGTTTTCAGGAAAGGGTAATGCACATTACATGCCAAACCGTTGCGAATGCTCTCGGAATATGCACTTTTTGTTGATTGCCATTCAACTGGTCAATATATTGGTTTTGGGAGGATATCCGCGCATCAGCGTGGTGCTCTCGGTCGAGGACAGCCAACTCACAGACTGGGCTACACTGCTTAGCGAATAAACGGAGATGCACATAGCGTAGGCCTACTTTGAAGCGTTGATTGTTTGTTTTTAGTATTGTGGTGCATGTGTGGCTGACGTTTGGACACACCTCGTCCTCAGAGTCAGGCTGAGGGACACGCAACACCTGTGACATTGATCACAAAAAATAATAATAATGATAAACACTAAAAATATGCTGAGGACTCAGGCTATATAGGGTGTTTTTCCAACAGCCTAATACCTCCGTTTTGTCTCTAGTTGATGATATTTTTGCATGTAGCCTACATGACGCATCACACTATATCGCGCAATTGAATCAAAATGCCCCCCATATGTCAACAAATACACAAGCCATGTCATCTTTGGGTCATGGCAAAGCGCCCTTAGCAACCGTAACCATAAACATAAGAACTGTCAGGCTATGTCAACAATCGTCACTTCACCTGTCAGACATGTCACTTTCTGCAGATGTATCAGTGCCTCCGAAATAGATTTGTGCTGCTGTTTTTTTTGCTCATGAGGTTGGATGTGTGGTTTTTCGACACGCTGATGTTTGTATCAGAATTTTGGTTCCTTTATAAGATGTGGGTCCATCAAATGTGTGTTGTTTTCTCACATCGCCATACTAGCAAACCAGGGACTCCCCTCTTTGATGTCACAGCCCAGCTCATTAGTCACACCAAATTTCACAGAATTCACACTTTGAGTTGCCATTTTCACAAGTTCCTCCAGGATGATTGGGTTCAAAGTCTCATCGATGCTATCAGAAAAAAACAAGGCTTTAATGGGAATGACCGTTTGTTTTCGTTTCATAAACACTTTAATGCACATACTGTCATTAACTGGTGTTGGTGATGGTGGTGGAGTGTAACGGTGAGGGTTCTGTTTGCTGTTTGTTCTGGTTATAATCATGGGTGAAGAGCATCAAGGTGAACAAGAGGCATTATCAAGCATTATGAGCTCATTAACTGGAAGCTGTGTGTTCTATGCCATTCTGACGGTGCCAAAAGATGGTTCTGGTCCAGAATCCAAGATTAGACACTGATGGACATGTACTGGAAGTAGTTCAAGAGGGGGCCAGTCTGAGTGATGGGGGCTATGTTTAAGTCAAAAGACGACTGCAGAACTGCACTAGACAGGCCACACCCTCTCAGTGATGCAGCACCTTCAGCATTGCTTCTAGGCAGGCCAAGAGCAATGTTAATATTGTTTCTGATCTCAAAAAAATCAGGAACTCCACTCACTTGGTCGGACAATAGTCAACCAGTAGCACACCTAAGGAGACAGATCAACCATGCCGTTTGGGAAATGTTAACTGTTATGATCTTAGTCAGACCAAGTCTCGAAAAATGACTGACCAAGGCACCTCAGCATTTGATTCTTCTCCACCATCCACAAGATTTCGTACAAGTCCACTCTACAGGAAACCATCCCAGGTGAAAAAGTGGTTCAATTTAGAACAATAAAAGCATGACTAAAGTGTACTTAGCATGTTAAAAGTGCACTCGTGCTTTTTGTGCTAAGAAAAAGTATGTTTACAATATGCTTATTTAAAGTGTACTTAAAATTAGATGTAATTAAGTTGCTCTCAAAGAAAGTACACTTAGCGAACCATACTTCAAGTGTACTTCAAAGATGTTTAGCTAAAGTGTATTTAGAGGAATATACTAATAGTGTTCTAATAGTGAACTTACTAAAAGTGTATTTTTTAATAACATATTGCAATTGTACTTTTTTTAAGTGCAATATGATTACACTTCACCCAAATGTCTTCGAAGTGTGATTTTCTATAGTGCGCTTTAAAGTAAATCGCTTTAACATATTACAAATACACTTTTTCTAAGTGCACCATGATTGTATGCACCATGTCGATACGCCCTGAAGAAGGCCATAAGGGCTGAAACGCGTAGGCATTGTAGCCAAATAAAAAAGTAAAAAAAAATTGCAACCTTCAGTGCCTCAGCATCTGTCTTCCTGGACCAAGTTTGAGAGCCCCTACACTGATGAGCACCAAGGAAAAAAGGTGAAGACCCAGAAGCACTCCAATTACCTTGTGTTTGCACCATGATTGTACTTCACCCAAATCAAAGTGTGCTTACACAAAGTTCATTTACCCATCATGCACCATCATGCATGTACCATCATGCAATGCACTTCTTGGAGCTAAATTTCTCAAACAGAAATCCATTTACCTCTAAGGAATATCTTTGGTTTGCATGAAAATATTAGTCATTGTTATATTCTGCGTTTATTAGGAGTTTTAAAATTTTGAAGTGGTACACAAAAAATGGCCATGTTCCCACCGTCATTATGATGGTCACGTATATGTTCTGGTATATATAGGCTCACACTTCCCATGATATCACAGTGAGAGGTAAGTTGGAACTAATTGTTTAAACAAAGAATCAAGGGTCACCATTAGTGATCAATCCAAATGATCAACTGCAGGAAGGTGGAACAAGAATAAAGTAAAGTGAAATGTGTATCTGAAGTCATTGTAAATGTCAGTCGTGCTAGGCATGCATACTGTATCACTACTGTGACATGTGGCTGTGTGTAATGTACAAGCTCTGAGGACCAGCATGGATTGTAGTATTACATTTATATTATTTGTTGTACTTGGTAGTGTACTGTAAATATACTTCAAGCATACCTGTTATATATTTACAATACTTAATATGATATACTTTTAACAGACTTAAAATGTTCCAATGTAGTCCAAAGAAGCATGAAGTTAATATACTTTTAATGTACTTCTAGTAACAATAAAATGTTATAGAAGTGTACTCAAGCACACTATTAATGCCATACGATTGCATGAAAAGCGTGTTTGGAGCATACTTTCAAAAGTATGCTTGTAGTGCACTTAAAGTTGTCCAAAAGCGGTGCCAATTTAGCATCCTCAGTGTGCTGCAAGTGTGCTGAAGTACACTTTGTACTAAGTACGGTCAAAAAAAGTACACTTTAAGTATATGGGTTTTTCACCTGGGATGCTTCTTCTACCAAAAGGACGATGGTGAACTGCTTTATCAGGTCAAAACTGCAAATGGCGGTAAAACTCTAAAGGCTGCTGTTAAGTCCCAGAATCCCACCCTGAAAACAAGACTGACCACCAGCATCTCAGCAGATGTTGCACATTCAATTGCTGTCCAATATCAAGATTGCATTCAGTAGAAAGTGGCTGAAAGAGAGAATCCTCACAGTACTGAAGTCTGTTCAGGACTGGAAAAAAGTCAACAGTCCCTACTATCCAGAAGCATGTGAAGAAGACAAGGTCAATGACAACTGATGAATATGATAACATGAAGGCAATTTACAAAGCAGCACAGGTGATAAGGAAGAACATTGCAACCTTCACCAAGACAGGCCAGGGAACAGATGCCATACAAGTATTCAGCAACATCAATGATGTCCCAGCTGAACTGTACAGACTAGCAAGGGTGTCTCTCTCTTTCGGCCACTTTCTACTGAATGCAAGTTCATGATTCTCCAAGGCTTCTGAATCAAGCATAATGACATACATTTTTTTCAATGATGTCCATGCTTTGTTTTGTGTTTCCACATCAATACGGTTGATCAGCTCAAGCAGACATGTTAACGTCAAGGCTTCTTTGACGGTTGTATTTCTGTCAGGTCTGAGTCTCGCAGTACATGACAAATGTTTTGTCCCACAATCTTTGTAATATCATACATCAATTGCATGTGCATCATCTGCTGAGATGTGGGTGTTCAGTCTAGTTTTGAGTGTGAGATTCTGGGACTGTTCCACAGCAGCCTTTGGAGATTTACCGGCATTTGCCGTTCTGACCAGATAAAGTAGTTCACCATCGTCCTTTTGGCAGATGGAGCTTTGTTTCTTGACGAGTGGAGTGGAGAAGAATTAGATGTTGAGGGGCCTGGGTCATCCATTTCTGTTCATCCTCTCTTCTGGCCACGCTTCTTGGCTGTGCACCGTCCTGTAGAAATTATGTGCATGTTGGTTGCTTGCATGCTGTATTTGAAACTTGTTGGTTGCACCTGAGTGACAGGAGAGATGCTAGACTGATTTCTGTGTCCCTGGTGGTTCAGCTGTGCAGTTCTGCAGTCGTCTTTGGATTTAAGGCTGCATCCCATTACTACCACTCCCACTTCCACTTGAACTTCACCTCGTTTGGAGTGAAATTAAAAAGCGAGTAATTCCCTCGAGAATAAAGAGAAGTCGAATTTCCCCCTACAGATTGGGACAGACTTCAGGTGGTGACGTAGAGCTACTCAAGTACACATATTTTTCATATAAGATCTTCCTCCAATATGCCTGCTGTTTCATTAAATTATATTTATTTACGCAGCAAATACGAATGGACCGTTTGTAATTTTCAACAGGAAAGGCCAGTGTCAGGGAGTTTCCGGATCCAGTCCACTCCCATTGTTTACACTTGCAGCCAGGGAAGAAGCCACTCGTGTTGTGTCCCTATGGGACAAGACACTGCATTATCAATAAATCGTTCACAAGCACACTGTAAATCTGCATTTGTTGGTGTTTTTGTAAACAAGTAATATAATCTGCATTTATTCGTGAGTCATTTCATATCTGCTGATTTCTCAAATGCAAGGTAAGCTACTAGCCAATGCCATCAGTGCCAAAAGCTAAAGCCAGGCTAATAGAGTTCTTCAGCGTTGACGTCAACTTGTATGCGGCGTTTGGACTTCCGGTTCTATGGCGATTTTTTTACATTGCAACACGCCATAGAGATTCAGGTTTGGCAAAAATATAAGTTGCACGCCAACAACGAACATTAGCGTGTCCCCGCATCCCTTTCTCATTAGTGGAACGGATCGTATCATCATGTTGGTGTATTCACATGTTAAATCATGACAATTTTAATTCAATATTGCTAACCCTTTTCTGATCATTAAAACTTCCGAACTACATACTTTCCTTTGGTTGCCATGGGTACAACCCTCCGCACGTACATGATGTTAGATACAGGCGCCGCTTCTGTAGTCGCCAAAAGTTTCCGGGTTTAGCATATGGACGCAACATCGTATTTATGTCGAAGTTTGACACAAAATGATCAACCATGTCATACCTACAGCCTATTTTTAACACCCTCGACAGTTTGCGGGGGTTCGCTAAGCGTGTGCTTGCACTCGGAGCTTATTTGAAACTGGCCCCTATTCATTCCCAATGGAGGCCGGAAGCCGATACGAACCAGGAAGTCCTTAAATGCTAACATGAAAGACTACAATCTACTACATGCTTCCGCGTTACTGAAGAACTCTATTAGCGAACTCTATTGTCCATATTGCTCTGAAGTGAGGAGATATTGCTCATGATGTGGACTTAAATCCACAACTTAGGGAGCCATTTCATGTTAAATCCGTTTAGACTAATTGTTAGGCAGAAGCAAACTTTTCCAAAGTTCATAGCAACCGTTAGCTACCGCTAATTGTGCTAAGCTGACTAGCGAACACTAATGTAGGCCAACCAGCGAACAAAACGTGATGTTTTTTTCAGTAAGGGGGTTTTATTTTGACTTTATAGTCTGTTTTCATACGTTTTACTTTTTGTTTTCGAATAATATTCAAATAGTGGCCATCTATTTCCAAGTAGTGAATTCGCTGTTCCCTCTGCTAGGACGCCATGTTTTTTTTTATTTTGCTTTTGCCGGTGGGGTTCGCACAGCATTCTGGGTAATGTGTTCTTTCACTCGGTCGTTAGGGGGGTCCTACCCCCACTCGGTCGAAGTGGAATTTTAAGTGGAATTTTTGCACTTTCACTCGCCTCCCTAAGAAACAGGACACCCTACACTTTCACGGGAACGCGCAAAAGCGAGTGTTAGGGCTCAAAACGAGTGGAAGTGGTAGTAATGGGACGCAGCTTAACATGGTCCCTATCACTCAGACTGACCCTCTCTTGAACTACTTCTCGTACATGTCCATTAGTGTCTAATCTTGGATTCTGGACCAGAACCACCGTCTTGGCATCGTCAGACTGGCATAGAATACACAGCTTCCAGTTAATGAGCTCATTGACATGTCTCTTGTTCACCTCGATGTTCTTCACCCGTGAATATAACCAGAACAAACAACAGAACCCTCACTGTTACACTCTAGCACACTCACCAACACCAGTTAATGACATGCTCGTATGTGCATTAATAATATTAATAACACCAATTGATTTGTCACTCTGTCTTGCAGTCAGTTTCCAGTATTATCATACAGAAAATGCATGCATGCTGAAGGATTCCCCCAAATAAAAAAAATTAACACCTGTTGACACTATCTGGCGCTGCTCCTTTACTGTACTGGATACAATGTAGCTGTGAGATTTGCACAGGCAAGCCTGTAAATGTACAGCAAAATGGTCACGGATAACCTACAAAGTCCTCCTCCTAACCTTCAAGTCCCTCCATGGTCTGGCACCCCACTACCTCAGTGACCTCCTTCACCCCTATGACCCCTCAAGATCCCTGCGGTCCTCTTCCAAGGGCCAGCTGATCGTCCCTCGTGCCAGGCTCAAGGCCACCAGTGACAGAGCCTTCCATGTTGCTGCTCCCATTCTTTGGAACAATCTGCCCGACCACATCCAAAATGCCCCTTCACTGGCCATGTTTAAGCAACACCTTAAGACACATCTCTTCCTGGAGGCTTATGGCTGCTAGTTCCACAAGCACTTTCTCGCATTCACACACATGCTCACGCACTGACGCGCGCACACACTCACACTCTCCAACACAACACTCTGTGAAGCGTCCTTGGGTGTTTTGAAAGGCGCTATATAAAACGAAAGTATTATTATTATTATTATTATTATTATTAATAAACTGTACCTGTTTTGCACATTCAAGCTGGGATATTTTAAATGGTGGGCCATCTTCTCATAAATACTATAAATCAATAGTTCAAATAAATTGGTGTGGTAACAAAATGTCTGACAACAATAAAACTAACACCATTAGATTCAGTGACCCTGAAAATGTTGGTTAAGCAGTCAAAATCAATGTTCTAACTAATTCAGAAGCTGAGAAATGACAAAATACAGGTTTTTCGGACGCCATTTTCCAAGATAGCCGCCACCTGTGCAAATGGAAACATCGTTTTTCTGATTGCTAATACTATCTACTTTTCAAAAATGTATAGTTTTCCAAATCTCCATAAAAATCCAGCAATACACATATGCAGTACGCAAATACATAGGCCTAATGAACTTGACTATGATTTCACTTTTACAAATCTAATGCGTCTAATCATAGGCTACTTATATTTTATATGTAATTAAATCAAAAGCAAATCAGTGGCATTAAAATGTTTTGTCTATTTTGCAGGTGCATCAAACGTCAAAGAGTAGGAATAGCCTATTGTAGGCCAACCCTTTTTTATTTTCAAATAGCCCAGGTCAGAAAAAATTTACTTAATTTTAAATATATTTAATTTTCGATAAGTATATTTTAAGTACACTACATTTTTTAAGTAGGCTACAGTACTTGAATATGTTTTTTAAAATATGCTTATAGTTGAGTGTATTTTAATCACATTTTAAATACATTTATATTTTTAAAGTAATGTACTTAAATATGGTTTTAGAAATATAATATTAGTGTATTGCATTTTAAAGGATTTATTCGGAGTTGGAACAAGTTTGCCTGATTTTTGCATGTTTGGGATGAAATACAGTCACTCTAGAGCAAAATCAAGGCAAAAGGATGCGTTTTGAGAAAGTTTGATAATATCACGTTAGCCTCGTTAGCCATATCAACTATGCAATATGAAAGATGCGGGCATCGTTTTTCGGGCGGTTACACACATTTCAAAAACACACACATTTTAAAGTCTTGCACAGCTCAAAACAACGTCACACGTACCTCATAATATGTTGAGGGTATCCACACATAAACCGAAGTGTCCAAAGCCCTTCATGTATTCTTGAAAGGTCTGCAGAATGTGTTTTGTGAAGCTACTACCTTGAGAATATCTAAATAACGCACCATCAGCTGTGGTTACTCGCTATGGAAATAATCATAGCTGATGATGCGACGCACTCGGCAATCTACTTTGTGGACTTTAGTGTCAAATAGTTGTCTTGACCGTTATTTAGATTGCAAGACTTTAAAATGTTGTGTTTTTGAAATGTGTGTAACCGCCGAAAAAACGCAAACTTGTTCCAACTCCGGATAAATCTTTAAGTGTATTTGTATTTCTAAAGTAATGTGCTGAAGTGTGGTATTAAACATACACTATTAGTGTATTGTATTTAAGTGTATTTTAAGTGTATTTGTATTTTAAAAGTAATGTGCTAAAGTGTGGTATTAAAAATATACTATTAGTGTATTGTATTTCAAGTGTATTGTAAATTTATTTGTATTTTTTAAAGTAATGTGCTAAAGTGTGATATTAGAAAATATACTATTAGTGTATTGTCTTTAAGTGTATTTTAAGTGTATTTTTATTTTTAAAGTAATGTGCTAAAGTGTGGTATTTAAAAAAAAAAATACTATTAGTGTATTATATTTAAGTGTATTTTAAGTGTATTTGTATTTTAAAAGTAATGTGCTAAAGCGTGGTATTTAAAAAAAATACTATTAGTGTATTATATTTAAGTGTATTTTAAGTGTATTTGTATTTTAAAAGTAATGTGCTAGTGTGGTATTAGAAAATATACTATTAGTGTATTGCATTTCAAGTGTATTTTATTTGCCTTTTAAAAGTAATGTGCTAGAGTGTGGTATTTGAAAACATACTATTAGTATATTGTATTTTAAGTGTATTTTAAGTGTATCTGTATTTTAAAAGTAATGTGCTTCAGTTTGGTATTAGAAAGTATATTTGAAATGTACTTAAAGTTAAGTATGATTTTTAGTATATTAAGTACACTTGTACAAAGTTTGATTTTTAGTACCAAAAGGTCAACTTAAAATGTGTTAAAAGCTCTACTTAATTATATTTCAAGTGTATTTAAGTATACTATAAGTTGTCCCAAAATAGCAAATGTTAAAGGTGATTTTAAGAAC
>NC_085864.1:8706870-8815007 GCF_034702125.1 Engraulis encrasicolus | reverse complement strand
ATTTTTTTTGACCTGGGCTGAATGAGCTAAAACATTGATTCAAACTGATCTACATTTTCAGGGTCACTGAATCTACTGGTGGTAGTTTTAATGTTCTCAGACAGTTTGTTACCATGCTAATTTATTTGAACTGGTGATTTACTGTGTAGTATACTGCCCTACAATTTCAGAACGCAGTATAATTCAAAATGCCAAACTGAGAAAAAAGGCTTTAAAGTTTCCTTTCTGTCCACGCGACTGTGTTGGAGGTAAAGTGGTGATGACACTTCCATATAATACTTTTTTATGGTGAAAATTTATGCACACAAGAAAAAAGCAAAAAAAACAACATTCTCATTACTTTTTAGCTGAAAAATCATTATGCTGCGCTCTGTTGTGGTATTACTGTCTACACCAAAACCACGGTGTCAATGGAGAAGTGCAGTATAATTCGCGATACCAATTTCCGGTCTAAACCCATTTTCGACCATTTTCAAGATACTGCGTTCTGATATTGTAGGGCAGTATAGTAGATGCATGTCGGTCAAGTCCACTACAAAACATCCCAGCTAGAATGTGCAAAACAGTTTACGTGTCCAGCATTGTGCTGTACATATCCAGGCTTGCCTGTGCAAAGCTCATACCAGCTACATTGTATCCAGTAAACAGGAGCAGTGTCATGTAGTGAATATATTGAATGTCAACAGGCGTTCAATTTTTGCCTTTTGCCTTCCTTCAGCATGCGTGTATTTTCTGTATGATGATCCTGGAAACTGACTGCAAGACACAGTTACAAATCAAGTAATAAAAAATTGGTGTTATTAATATTGTTAATGCACATACTGTCATTAACTGGTGTTGGTGATGGTGGTGGAGTGTAACGGTGAGGGTTCTGTTTGCTGTTTGTTCTGGTTATAATCATGGGTGAAGAGCATCAAGGTGAGGCATTATCAAGCATTATGAGCTCATTAACTGGAAGCTGTGTGTTCTATGCCATTCTGACGGTGCCAAAAGATGGTTCTGGTCCAGAATCCAAGATTAGACACCGATGGACATGTACTGGAAGTAGTTCAAGAGGGGGCCAGTCTGAGTGATGGGGGCTATGTTTAAGTCAAAAGACGACTGCAGAACTGCACTAGACAGGCCACACCCTCTCAGTGATGCAGCACCTTCAGCATTGCTTCTAGGCAGGCCAAGAGCAATGTTAATATTGTTTCTGATCTCAAAAAAATCAGGAACTCCACTCACTTGGTCGGACAATAGTCAACCAGTAGCACACCTAAGGAGACAGATCAACCATGCCGTTTGGGAAATGTTAACTGTTATGATCTTGGTCAGACCAAGTCTCGAAAAATGACTGACCAAGGCACCTCAGCATTTGATTCTTCTCCACCATCCACAAGATTTCGTACAAGTCCACTCTACAGGAAACCATCCCAGGTGAAAAAGTGGTTCAATTTAGAACAATAAAAGCATGACTAAAGTGTACTTAGCATGTTAAAAGTGCACTCGTGCTTTTTGTGCTAAGAAAAAGTATGTTTACAATATGCTTATTTAAAGTGTACTTAAAATTAGATGTAATTAAGTTGCTCTCAAAGAAAGTACACTTAGCGAACCATACTTCAAGTGTACTTCAAAGATGTTTGGCTAAAGTGTATTTAGAGGAATATACTAATAGTGTTCTAATAGTGAACTTACTAAAAGTGTATTTTTTAATAACATATTGCAATTGTACTTTTTTTAAGTGCAATATGATTACACTTCACCCAAATGTCTTCGAAGTGTGATTTTCTATAGTGCGCTTTAAAGTAAATCGCTTTAACATATTACAAATACACTTTTTCTAAGTGCACCATGATTGTATGCACCATGTCGATACGCCCTGAAGAAGGCCATAAGGGCTGAAACGCGTAGGCATTGTAGCCAAATAAAAAAGTAAAAAAAAATTGCAACCTTCAGTGCCTCAGCATCTGTCTTCCTGGACCAAGTTTGAGAGCCCCTACACTGATGAGCACCAAGGAAAAAAGGTGAAGACCCAGAAGCACTCCAATTACCTTGTGTTTGCACCATGATTGTACTTCACCCAAATATATTCAAAGTGTGCTTACACAAAGTTCATTTACCCATCATGCACCATCATGCATGTACCATCATGCAATGCACTTCTTGGAGCTACATTTCTCAAACAGAAATCCATTTACCTCTAAGGAATATCTTTGGTTTGCATGAAAATATTAGTCATTGTTATATTCTGCGTTTATTAGGAGTTTTAAAATTTTGAAGTGGTACACAAAAAATGGCCATGTTCCCACCGTCATTATGATGGTCACGTATATGTTCTGGTATATATAGGCTCACACTTCCCATGATATCACAGTGAGAGGTAAGTTGGAACTAATTGTTTAAACAAAGAATCAAGGGTCACCATTAGTGATCAATCCAAATGATCAACTGCAGGAAGGTGGAACAAGAATAAAGTAAAGTGAAATGTGTATCTGAAGTCATTGTAAATGTCAGTCGTGCTAGGCATGCATACTGTATCACTACTGTGACATGTGGCTGTGTGTAATGTACAAGCTCTGAGGACCAGCATGGATTGTAGTATTACATTTATATTATTTGTTGTACTTGGGAGTGTACTGTAAATATACTTCAAGCATACCTGTTATATATTTACAATACTTAATATGATATACTTTTAACAGACTTAAAATGTTCCAATGTAGTCCAAAGAAGCATGAAGTTAATATACTTTTAATGTACTTCTAGTAACAATAAAATGTTATAGAAGTGTACTCAAGCACACTATTAATGCCATACGATTGCATGAAAAGCGTGTTTGGAGCATACTTTCAAAAGTATGCTTGTAGTGCACTTAAAGTTGTCCAAAAGCGGTGCCAATTTAGCATCCTCAGTGTGCTGCAAGTGTGCTGAAGTACTGCTTTAAACCGCCGAAAATAGTACACTTTCTACTAAGTACGGTCAAAAAAGTACACTTTAAATATATGGGTTTTTCACCTGGGATGCTTCTTCTACCAAAAGGACGATGGTGAACTGCTTTATCAGGTCAAAACTGCAAATGGCGGTAAAACTCTAAAGGCTGCTGTTAAGTCCCAGAATCCCACCCTGAAAACAAGACTGACCACCAGCATCTCAGCAGATGTTGCACATTCAATTGCTGTCCAATATCACAAAGATTGCATTCAGTAGAAAGTGGCTGAAAAAGAGAATCCTCACAGTCTTGCCATAACTGATGTCTGTCTGTTCTAAATGACCAAAAGAAGTCAACAGTCCCTACTATCCAGAAGCATGTGAAGAAGACAAGGTCAATGACAACTGATGAATATGATAACATGAAGGCAATTTACAAAGCAGCACAGGTGATAAGGAAGAACATTGCAACCTTCACCAAGACAGGCCAGGGAACAGATGCCATACAAGTATTCAGCAACATCAATGATGTCCCAGCTGAACTGTACAGACTAGCAAGGGTGTCTCTCTCTTTCGGCCACTTTCTACTGAATGCAAGTTCATGATTCTCCAAGGCTTCTGAATCAAGCATAATGACATACATTTTTTTCAATGATGTCCATGCTTTGTTTTGTGTTTCCACATCAATACGGTTGATCAGCTCAAGCAGACATGTTAACGTCAAGGCTTCTTTGACGGTTGTATTTCTGTCAGGTCTGAGTCTCGCAGTACATGACAAATGTTTTGTCCCACAATCTTTGTAATATCATACATCAATTGCATGTGCATCATCTGCTGAGATGTGGGTGTTCAGTCTAGTTTTGAGTGTGAGATTCTGGGACTGTTCCACAGCAGCCTTTGGAGATTTACCGGCATTTGCCGTTCTGACCAGATAAAGTAGTTCACCATCGTCCTTTTGGCAGATGGAGCTTTGTTTCTTGACGAGTGGAGTGGAGAAGAATTAGATGTTGAGGGGCCTGGGTCATCCATTTCTGTTCATCCTCTCTTCTGGCCACGCTTCTTGGCTGTGCACCGTCCTGTAGAAATTATGTGCATGTTGGTTGCTTGCATGCTGTATTTGAAACTTGTTGGTTGCACCTGAGTGACAGGAGAGATGCTAGACTGATTTCTGTGTCCCTGGTGGTTCAGCTGTGCAGTTCTGCAGTCGTCTTTGGATTTAAGGCTGCATCCCATTACTACCACTCCCACTCCCACTTCCACTTGAACTTCACCTCGTTTGGAGTGAAATTAAAAAGCGAGTAATTCCCTCGAGAATAAAGAGAAGTCGAATTTCCCCCTACAGATTGGGACAGACTTCAGGTGGTGACGTAGAGCTACTCAAGTACACATATTTTTCATATAAGATCTTCCTCCAATATGCCTGCTGTTTCATTAAATTATATTTATTTACGCAGCAAATACGAATGGACCGTTTGTAATTTTCAACAGGAAAGGCCAGTGTCAGGGAGTTTCCGGATCCAGTCCACTCCCATTGTTTACACTTGCAGCCAGGGAAGAAGCCACTCGTGTTGTGTCCCTATGGGACAAGACACTGCATTATCAATAAATCGTTCACAAGCACACTGTAAATCTGCATTTGTTGGTGTTTTTGTAAACAAGTAATATAATCTGCATTTATTCGTGAGTCATTTCATATCTGCTGATTTCTCAAATGCAAGGTAAGCTACTAGCCAATGCCATCAGTGCCAAAAGCTAAAGCCAGGCTAATAGAGTTCTTCAGCGTTGACGTCAACTTGTATGCGGCGTTTGGACTTCCGGTTCTATGGCGATTTTTTTACATTGCAACACGCCATAGAGATTCAGGTTTGGCAAAAATATAAGTTGCACGCCAACAACGAACATTAGCGTGTCCCCGCATCCCTTTCTCATTAGTGGAACGGATCGTATCATCATGTTGGTGTATTCACATGTTAAATCATGACAATTTTAATTCAATATTGCTAACCCTTTTCTGATCATTAAAACTTCCGAACTACATACTTTCCTTTGGTTGCCATGGGTACAACCCTCCGCACGTACATGATGTTAGATACAGGCGCCGCTTCTGTAGTCGCCAAAAGTTTCCGGGTTTAGCATATGGACGCAACATCGTATTTATGTCGAAGTTTGACACAAAATGATCAACCATGTCATACCTACAGCCTATTTTTAACACCCTCGACAGTTTGCGGGGGTTCGCTAAGCGTGTGCTTGCACTCGGAGCTTATTTGAAACTGGCCCCTATTCATTCCCAATGGAGGCCGGAAGCCGATACGAACCAGGAAGTCCTTAAATGCTAACATGAAAGACTACAATCTACTACATGCTTCCGCGTTACTGAAGAACTCTATTAGCGAACTCTATTGTCCATATTGCTCTGAAGTGAGGAGATATTGCTCATGATGTGGACTTAAATCCACAACTTAGGGAGCCATTTCATGTTAAATCCGTTTAGACTAATTGTTAGGCAGAAGCAAACTTTTCCAAAGTTCATAGCAACCGTTAGCTACCGCTAATTGTGCTAAGCTGACTAGCGAACACTAATGTAGGCCAACCAGCGAACAAAACGTGATGTTTTTTTCAGTAAGGGGGTTTTATTTTGACTTTATAGTCTGTTTTCATACGTTTTACTTTTTGTTTTCGAATAATATTCAAATAGTGGCCATCTATTTCCAAGTAGTGAATTCGCTGTTCCCTCTGCTAGGACGCCATGTTTTTTTTTATTTTGCTTTTGCCGGTGGGGTTCGCACAGCATTCTGGGTAATGTGTTCTTTCACTCGGTCGTTAGGGGGGGTCCTACCCCCACTCGGTCGAAGTGGAATTTTAAGTGGAATTTTTGCACTTTCACTCGCCTCCCTAAGAAACAGGACACCCTACACTTTCACGGGAACGCGCAAAAGCGAGTGTTAGGGCTCAAAACGAGTGGAAGTGGTAGTAATGGGACGCAGCTTAACATGGTCCCTATCACTCAGACTGACCCTCTCTTGAACTACTTCTCGTCAGGCGCGGAGTGGCCGTCGGGAGATCGGGGACTTGTCCCGGTGGGCCGCGGCCGTGAAATGAAATATCGCGGCCTCTCTGAGTTTTTTAACCAGCCCTGAAGTTTCAAGATTATACATATATGCACTGACTTCCCCAATTCCACTTCCCTTTTCTTCAACCCAGCTGACTAGCCAGTATTTATACCGTATACCAGACGGCAATACCTCACTGACGGTGTCAAACAGTAAATTGGCCACACCCCTTCTCTACTGATAATTTTCATACACCGTAGATCGCGGAAGTTTACAAGATCTTAGTAACACAGTTTCGTTTTCAGTATTTAAATAACCTGTTATATGTAGATTGGTTACCAAAGGATGGAAATATTAATAAATTATGATTTATTTTCCGATTTCCACACGACTGTTACAGTTTACAGTCTTTCCAGTCCAGATTCACTTGCTCTCTGGTTATTGAATTGGGTTACGAACAGACTCCACCAAGTGGTAAGGAAGAGAACTGCACCTAACAGAAGCAATGGGTTTTGTTTTGATTTGTTAGAACTACCAGTATATCTCCTTATAGTCGAAATAATATTATTATCATACATATATTTATATGTGGTACATTTAGGATGTAGCCTATGTCTGAAGAAATGGAACAAAATAATTACCACACAAGATTCTGATGTGACCAGTGCTGGGTGTGTAGGCTAAGCTGTGGATTAAAGTAGAGTGATTGCAAGAAACAAAGACATTTGCTGCGACGAAGACAGCGTTTTAAGGTAGGCCTACACCGTTTGGTTATACATTTTGTTGACTTATGGTTGTGCTTTGAAGTAGCTAGGTTTGGCTTATTTGCTGCATGGTGGGTTTATTGCACAATGTAGACAGACTTTCTGTAAGCTATAGGCTACTATACTATATTTTGTAAGCCTACTCTTCTAAAAATCCCCACACTCAAAACTTTGTGCCCATGCTCATCCTGTCTTCCTTAAATGATATTTCAATTTCAAACTGTCAAAATGACAGTGGAGTGCACATTTGCATGGAACAGTTGCGTGATGTAGCCTAACCTAGTAGGCCTATGAATGCTTTGGACTGTGATGATGGCTCCAGTGGTGTAGTCTACTTTTTGAAGTAGGTATACTGTATATTTGAGCATTTTTTTATGTGTACTGTATATATTTGTGCTATTGTAAATAATGGATCAATCAATAGTGGGTATACTGTAATCCCTGAATTTTTGAAATGGGTGCGTATACCTGCGTTTTACATAGACTACACCACTGGCTGTGCATTTCATCAAGGCGTAGGCTAAATTCTCCAATTCAGGTTGATATTTTGACAACACTAATGTTCACATGTAGTACGACTGCAGATTTCGTGGCTTTTGTCTATTGGTTAGGAAACCATGTTGTTCGCTTTGTTTTTTTTTTGTTTTTTTTTTAAAGAGGGCCGCCAAGGGGAAAATTCTCCCGGTGGGAAAAGGTGGGCCACTCCGCCCCTGCTTCTCGTACATGTCCATTAGTGTCTAATCTTGGATTCTGGACCAGAACCACCGTCTTGGCATCGTCAGACTGGCATAGAATACACAGCTTCCAGTTAATGAGCTCATTGACATGTCTCTTGTTCACCTCGATGTTCTTCACCCGTGAATATAACCAGAACAAACAACAGAACCCTCACTGTTACACTCTAGCACACTCACCAACACCAGTTAATGACATGCTCGTATGTGCATTAATAATATTAATAACACCAATTGATTTGTCACTCTGTCTTGCAGTCAGTTTCCAGTATTATCATACAGAAAATGCATGCATGCTGAAGGATTCCCCCAAATAAAAAAAATTAACACCTGTTGACACTATCTGGCGCTGCTCCTTTACTGTACTGGATACAATGTAGCTGTGAGATTTGCACAGGCAAGCCTGTAAATGTACAGCAAAATGGTGGACATGTAAACTGTACCTGTTTTGCACATTCAAGCTGGGATATTTTAAATGGTGGGCCATCTTCTCATAAATACTATAAATCAATAGTTCAAATAAATTGGTGTGGTAACAAAATGTCTGACAACAATAAAACTAACACCATTAGATTCAGTGACCCTGAAAATGTTGGTTAAGCAGTCAAAATCAATGTTCTAACTAATTCAGAAGCTGAGAAATGACAAAATACAGGTTTTTCGGACGCCATTTTCCAAGATAGCCGCCACCTGTGCAAATGGAAACATTGTTTTTCTGATTGCTAATACTATCTACTTTTCAAAAATGTATAGTTTTCCAAATCTCCATAAAAATCCAGCAATACACATATGCAGTACGCAAATACATAATGAACTTGACTATGATTTCACTTTTACAAATCTAATGCGTCTAATCATAGGCTACTTATATTTTATATGTAATTAAATCAAAAGCAAATCAGTGGCATTAAAATATTTTGTCTATTTTGCAGGTGCATCAAACGTCAAAGAGTAGGAATAGCCTATTGTAGGCCAACCCTTTTTTATTTTCAAATAGCCCAGGTCAGAAAAAATTAACTTAATTTTAAATATATTTAATTTTCGATAAGTATATTTTAAGTACACTACATTTTTTAAGTAGGCTACAGTACTTGAATATGTTTTTTAAAATATGCTTATAGTTGAGTGTATTTTAATCACATTTTAAATACATTTATATTTTTAAAGTAATGTACTTAAATATGGTTTTAGAAATATAATATTAGTGTATTGCATTTTAAAGGATTTATTCGGAGTTGGAACAAGTTTGCCTGATTTTTGCATGTTTGGGATGAAATACAGTCACTCTAGAGCAAAATCAAGGCAAAAGGATGCGTTTTGAGAAAGTTTGATAATATCACGTTAGCCTCGTTAGCCATATCAACTATGCAATATGAAAGATGCGGGCATCGTTTTTCGGCGGTTACACACATTTCAAAAACACAACATTTTAAAGTCTTGCACAGCTCAAAACAACGTCACACGTACCTCATAATATGTTGAGGGTATCCACACATAAACCGAAGTGTCCAAAGCCCTTCATGTATTCTTGAAAGGTCTGCAGAATGTGTTTTGTGAAGCTACTACCTTGAGAATATCTAAATAACGCACCATCAGCTGTGGTTACTCGCTATGGAAATAATCATAGCTGATGATGCGACGCACTCGGCAATCTACTTTGTGGACTTTAGTGTCAAATAGTTGTCTTGACCGTTATTTAGATTGCAAGACTTTAAAATGTTGTGTTTTTGAAATGTGTGTAACCGCCGAAAAACGCAAACTTGTTCCAACTCCGGATAAATCCTTTAAGTGTATTTGTATTTCTAAAGTAATGTGCTGAAGTGTGGTATTAAACATACACTATTAGTGTATTGTATTTAAGTGTATTTTAAGTGTATTTGTATTTTAAAAGTAATGTGCTAAAGTGTGGTATTAAAAATATACTATTAGTGTATTGTATTTCAAGTGTATTGTAAATTTATTTGTATTTTTTAAAGTAATGTGCTAAAGTGTGATATTAGAAAATATACTATTAGTGTATTGTCTTTAAGTGTATTTTAAGTGTATTTTTATTTTTAAAGTAATGTGCTAAAGTGTGGTATTTAAAAAAAAAAATACTATTAGTGTATTATATTTAAGTGTATTTTAAGTGTATTTGTATTTTTAAAGTAATGTGCTAAAGCGTGGTATTTAAAAAAAATACTATTAGTGTATTATATTTAAGTGTATTTTAAGTGTATTTGTATTTTAAAAGTAATGTGCTAGTGTGGTATTAGAAAATATACTATTAGTGTATTGCATTTCAAGTGTATTTTATTTGCCTTTTAAAAGTAATGTGCTAGAGTGTGGTATTTGAAAACATACTATTAGTATATTGTATTTTAAGTGTATTTTAAGTGTATCTGTATTTTAAAAGTAATGTGCTTCAGTTTGGTATTAGAAAGTATATTTGAAATGTACTTAAAGTTAAGTATGATTTTAGTATATTAAGTACACTTGTACAAAGTTTGATTTTAGTACCAAAAGGTCAACTTAAAATGTGTTAAAGCTCTACTTAATTATATTTCAAGTGTATTTAAGTATACTATAAGTTGTCCCAAAATAGCAAATGTTAAAGGTGATTTTAAGAACAGAGTTGCAGGTGCCCATAGACGGCCATTCTAAAGCTGGTTGAGATCAAATCCAAATCAGCCAAATAACAGAGGCTGCAGCAAACATGAAATAAACGGCGAGGGGGACTCTAAAACATTGCAGACCACTCAGAAAATGGCCTTAATGTTCAAAAAACTGGACTGAACTTCTGCAGCATGCTATAAAGTCCTTTATTATGACCTTGAAATAGATGTGTAGTATACTTCAAATAGTTTCACTTAACCACATGTTAAAGTACACATTAAACATCTTTTAAAGTGAATTAGTAAGTATATTTAAAATGTACTTACAGTTAAGTATGATTTTAGTATATTAAGTACACTTGTACAAAGATTGATTTTAGTATCAAAAAGTCAGCTTAAAATGTGTTAACGCTCTACTTAATCAAGTGTATTTAAGTATAGGCCTACTAAACGTTGTCCCAAAAAAACATTCTTTACATACACACTTTTGAAGTATATTTTAAATACAAAAATACATACTTATTAAGTATATTAAGTACACTTTTTTCACTTGGGACTTTTTTAAACCATCATTTTAGTGTATTTTAACCTAGGCTTATTTATTCATTACGCTTTGTAACATTAAATAACCTTCCACCTTCCATTTTGTTAATGTATTTCCATGGTAAAAACACCATATTGAAGAGCACACCCAGATCCTAAAAAAGCGTGTAAGGCCTTACCTATTAAACTTTAAGCACAATACTGAGGTCTGTACTTAAGTTGTGTTATTAGTGTATTAAGTGCACTTTAAGTGTACTTTTTGGTGCACAAATTAAACATGTAAAAGTGTCTTTAATGAGATAAAAGCACACCACCACCAATGATTTAAGTATTATTATTAAGTATTTAAAAGTATACTTAAAGTGTACTACTCAAGAATATTACTTCAAGAAGGTGGTGCCTGTCAAAGAACAGGTAGTTGTGGTCTAGTGGTTAGAGTGCAGGTATGTAGTTTAGTGAATTGTTGGTTCAAATCCCGGTTGAGGCAGTGGTTGTTGTCTGAAGTGAAGGTGAAAGGAAGGTTCATGTGATTGGCTGATGGTTGTGAACAACACAATGTACAATGGAAATGAGTAATCAGAGATTACATTAATGTTTTTTATATACTTTTGAAATATATTTAAAGTGTACTTAAAATAAATATAGGCCTATTTGAAATGTGCTTCAAGTAAAATCTACTTGTAGTATACTTAAAATACATTTAGAGTCAGTACACTTAAAATGTACTTAAAGATATTTGTGTTAATATATTTGAAATTTACTTAAAGTATGCTTTAGTACATTAAGTGCACTTGTACAAAGTTTGATTTTAGTACAAAAAAGTAAACTTAAAATGTGTTTAAGCTCTACTTAATCATACTTCAAGTGTATTTAAGTGTACTATAAGTTGTCCCAAAATAACACAACTTAATGTACTTCTGCAGCATGCTATAAAGTACTTTCTTGTGACCTTGTAATAGATTTGTAGTATAGGCCTACTTAAAATACACTAAACTGCATGCTAAAGTACACATTAAACATATTTTAAAGTGAATTAGTAAGTATATTTTAAATGTACTTAAGTTAAGTATGATTTTAGTATATTAAGTACTCTTGTACAAAGTTTGATTTTAGTACAAAAAAGTCAACTTAAAATGTGTTAAAGATGTACTTAATCATATTTCAAGTGTATTTAAGTGTACTATAAGTTGTCCCAAAATAACATTCTTTAAATACACACTTTTGAAGTATATTTTAAATACAAAAATACTTCCAACCCTTCCACCCTCCACCATTCCCCCGCCCGCACCCACACACACCTCTTCCACTGTTCGGCCCAAAACAACAAGAGAAGAAGAAAAAAACATTACAAAATATTACAGGCATTCTTTCATTTTTATTTAGGCATCCTTTATTTAACAACATGTTACAAGCTGTCTCGTGTCATTCTAGCCAGTAAAGGGTTTTACAGGATATACAGGATTCTTCTCCACGTCTGGGGTCTTCTGGGGTCACGGCCTGTGACTGTGGCCATCTTCATCCTCCCAGATATTAGCTTGCATCTTCTGCCACTTGAACTGGTGGTCTCTTGTCACAATAAAAGACTTGTTGCTGGGAATCTTGATGTTCTCCTTGACTATCCTCTCACATTTACCACTGCTGTTCTCCATGTACACACTGACTGTAAATGGACCCTGTTTCTGCATTGCATGGTAGGCCTTTGGTGGGATGCTTATGTTGGCAAAACTGTTTTTAAAATCTTTCCCTTTCAAGATAAGCTTATTATCCATCCAGGAATCACTACAATAGAACACCCGCATGTGGTTAGTTGTCGAGGCATTGGCCATATGAGTGATGTGGCTCCCAAAACATTGAGACATTGGTGATATAGAAGCAACAAAGACCTGAGGACCAAAGAATATGAGTCAGTGTAATAAATACTCATTTGTGTAAAACAGCTACTGATCAATTACAATTGAGAAATGAGAATCCATTTGAGAATTTAGTGAATTAACCCATTTAAGCCTGAAGCTGTACACGCAACATTAACCCAGGCACCTGAGGATGCATGGATGCCGCAATCAGGCTCATGAGATTGGGGGTTTTACGAAAAATGTGCTGTTAGAGCTGAATGAACACATTCTAATGCAAGATGAGTCCTAGCTTTTAAACGCAACATATTTAATCTTTTACATGCTTTGGAAGCCAAAATATTTAAAAAGGCTGGGCACCTTCTCCCCGAAAGGGCTTAAACTAAAAACTTAAAGGACAATATTTCCCTGTCTCTCTGTCTCTCTCTCTCTGTCACACACACACACACACACACACACACACACACACACACACACACACACACACACACACACACACACACACACACACACACAGGCATGCACGCACACACGCGCGGACACACTCTCTCTCTCTCTCTCTTTCTCAATAAAGGTAGCCTACCAAGGAGAGTCAAAATATGTATAGAGAAATAGTGCATAGCCTATCCAAATGGAAGTCCACGGAAGATATCAAAGGGGGGAAATGTCAGTTCTCGATAGACCAAAAGAAGTTTAAGATATTTATTGAAACACTGAAGTATGCAGTAGTGATTGTCTTTGACATAGGCCCCCGCCTGCTTAGAATAATTCAGATGAAGAGGGCGCATATCCTGCCGATTGATAAGGCAGGGGCGTGAGAGCCACAGGACGGGGACCAACTGGTGACGGTGGCTGGAGGTGGTGGCATTCACAGCAGATTAACGAGAGGACCATCGACCTGGGACCGTGAAGATTAGGGCAGACGCTCTCAGCATCCTCGTGGTGGCAAGGCTGAAGGGAAGATGCCGAACTGCGTCGAAAGCAGGGACGCCTTGCACATCCTCCTCATGGGACGAGGACGGGCCAGCAATGGAGGCTGAAGGGGAGGTGGTGGGAGCGTCGACACCAGCGTACTCTAATCAACAGAAGAGCAGAGATAGGCAGAGGGTTTATAAATGAGCGGGCAGGCTTCCTATTGGCTGTAGGCAAATTAATGAGAATGCAAGGGAGAGGGTGTGCCTAAGAACAAGAACAGTGATTGGTTGGTTAATGCAAGGGAATAATTGAGCTGAATACCGTCTCATCTTCCTGGCAGAACTTAACGCCTTACAGCTTACATTATTTTTTTCCCCTGCAGAACATGCACAGCATGCAGGAACAACACGAAGAAAGTCACATCATTCACCTGCACTGCTACAGGGAAACTGTTCACTATCAAACAGCTTACTACATGCAACACATTGTATATCTCATCACATGTCCATGCAACAAACAATACGTGGGTAAAACAAATAGACCTGTCAAGACGCGCATTATTGAGCACAATAGCGCCATCAGGCGCAAAGACGAAAGATCCCCAGTTGCCCAACACTTCGTGGAAGCTGGCCACCCTTTATCATCACTCTCCTTCACTGTCATTGAACATGTCAAAGAATCACGCAGAGGGGGCAACACAGAAAAAAGACTATTACAAAGGGAATGTTTTTGGATATGGATCCTTAAAGGGACAGTGTGAGATATTTTTAGTTGTTTATTTCCAGAATTCATGCTGCCCTTTCACTAATGTTACCTTTTTCATGAATACTTACCACCACCATCAAATTCTAAGTATTCATTATGACTGGAAAAATTGCACTTTTCATACATGAAAAGGGGGGGTCTTCTCCATGGTCCGCCATTTTTAGCTGCAAAAATGACTCTACTTGGACCATACTAGGAAATATTTGTTTATTAGGCTACTTAGTAAACTTTCATGTAAAGATCAAATTTGGCAATAGGCAGCCCAGTTTCAATGGGCAGCATAGTTGCAGGACCTTTTTTGACCCTTTCCTGCACAGTGTCCCTTTAAATCTCTCCAACCAAGGGGAATGAATGATGAACTATCTTAATCCTGTTTCTTACGAATTTAGCCTGCATTATCTTTATGTTATCTCCAGATGTGTTACCTGTCTGTCATGGCTAGTGTGCTTTCATATGCTGTGGCATGCTGGGGCGGAAGTATTAGGAAGAGAGATGCTGGACGTCTGGACAAGCTGGTGAGGAGAGCAGGATCTGTTGTTGGTACAGAACTGGAGGCTCTCAGTGCCACAGCTGAAAAGAGGATATTGGGCAGATTGGACTCTATAATGGGCAATGACCATCATCTCTTGCACTCAGTCTTTGCCAACCAGCGAAGTCTGTTTAGCCACAGATTCCTCGCCATTTCCTGCAAGACTGACAGGCTGTGTAAGTCCTTTGTCCCCAGGGCCATCCAGCTATTTAACTCAACAAGTCAGAAGAACACACTGAAAGAGATTGTTATAGGTGACTGATGGATGACGTTCAATATCAATATGTGCTAGTATATGCACCATGAATCTTCAGTGCTAGTATAGCCTACGCACAGCACTGCTAATCAAACAGCGCGTCCAACCCCGCCACAGCTGAACATTTTGTATTTTCAGACTGGACTAAAAAAAATAATAGGCCTAATTTAAAAATATATTTATTTTAAACAAAGGCGTAGGTCAGAGGGCTTCGGTGTTCTGTTTTGTAGTGCAAACTTAAAGGTGCTCTTTGGTTAGACGTAACTTAGAGATGAATGATGAAATCCAAGGCACTCTTCGTCTTCATTAAAAAGCTTTTAATTAAATGTAGCTAGTTCATATTTGAACATTAAAATTTGCCAACATGTTTCGGCCAAACATTGGCCTTCATCAGGGTTTTAAAAGAGTTCAAACTTCCCCCACTTCCCTTTATGCTTTTTGGGTCATGCTTGGGTGCGCGTCTCCAGTCCATGCGCGCCGGTAACGTGCGCGCCAACGGGTCTCCAAAGCGTGCTTGCGCATGTACCCAAAACAAACATGGTGGATGTCATTCTGCCCTTACAGCAGTATTACAGAGAACAATTTCAGCATAACTATATTGCAAGAAAATTCACCATTAACATTAAACATACAGCTAAAAGAAATGCCACCATATCAATACAGTCATTTAAACCAGGGTACGTCATGGCATTTAGATTGTGTATCCACCGGCTTTCCTTCTGGTTGAGCAGTTTCTGTCTCCTCTTCTTGTGCTCAAGGGGATATGATCAATGCCAATAGCAGTGAATGTAACAGGGGGCTTATTATGTGTCTCAGTGAAGTGTTTAACCATGGCATAATCACAATTTCCACTTTTTCCTGCATATTTATGTTCAGCCAAACGGTCTTTACGGCGTCTTTTTGTGCGCCCGACATAAAAAGCATCTCAACAGGTAAATCACATGGGTGGTTTGGCAGTTTATAAAATGTCTGATTGTAAAATCCCGATGTGTGTTTGGGTGTGTAAAACTTTTACATTTTACCACAATGTCGCATATTTTGCAATGCCCGCATTTGAAAGTGCCGTTGGGCTTTCGGGGATCCACGTTTCTGCCTGGTCTCTGGTGGTCTCACTTTGCAGTCCTTACTGGCACAATCACCACTGAGAGGTTGCTGCCCACCTGTCTCTAGTGTACGTATGTCTATTTTGTATGTCTCTGTATTCTGTCTGTCTCCCAGTTGGTTTGCAAAGCATTTTTAATTGTCTAATTTAGGCTATTCATAGGCTAGGCTACTTCTATTAAAATGCATTGTGCATTGTGGACCACGTTTAATGGAAAATGGCACAATTGAACAACTTAGCGCAGCACGCATGACAATTTCTCGCTGTTTCCCCTTTGACCTTTTTGCCTCGTCTACACAAGATGTCACATGAACCCAAATCAGCCGGAATTCTCCTTTATAGTCCAGTCGTGATCCCCATAGGCCCCTATACTGAACCCAGAAATGTTGAGTACCCTAAAGTTTTATTGCAGAAATGTTATATAGGTCAAATGAAGGGGATTTAGCTTGGTTGCCCAAAGTTGCACTTTGGGCAATTTGCATAATTAGCATAAATACATCGTTAAGGTAAGACTATTATAGGTGAATATGCAAAAAATGTATTGGATGTTTTTTGTATTTTGATGTTAAGATATGCAAATGAGGGCATGAATAATTAATTATGCACTAATTTGCACATGAAATCAGCTTTGCATCGTGAAACCAGACTCAAAATATTTTTTCTGTGGGTAAAATATGTACATTTCAGGGTTGAGTTAGTGAAAACCTTTTCAGGACCCTGGTCAAGAGATAGTTTTGACGTGTACTAATGAATTAGGTGTTTCATGCTAAACAGCCTTAGCCTGCATGTACATACAGTGAACAAATTCAAAAGAGCTACGTATACAAACATCATACAATAGTATCAATTAATCGCTTATCAATTAATTGTGATGACACAAATCAATCATTTGCATCCCTCACCACAACATTTAAAAAGTTTTGGGGGGACCTTATCTTACTACACAACAGAAATAAACCATTCACAGTTCATAAGGATGAATACCAAGAAGATAATGAGGCTGAAGAGAGTGTCAAAACAGAATATGGAGATGGTGAAGGCTATGGTCATCAAGACTATACTGTACTGTAGTGTAATGAACTGTCATATACTCTACCGTACTGCAATGTACTCTGCTGCACTGTACTCTACTGTACTGTATTGTACTGTAATATACCATACTGTATACTACTCTAGTGTACCGTACTGTACTAAACTGTACTGTACTCTACTCTAGTGTACTGTACTGTACTCTACTCTACTGAACTGAACTGTACTATACTGCAGTGTTTCTCAACAGGGGTGCCGGGGCACCCTGGTGTGCCGCGGGCCCCCCTCGGGGGTGCCACGGAAGCGTGGCTGATAAATAAATTATTAAAATAATTACGTTTTTGTGGTATCGGATGCAATGCCATGTTACGGCTTGTTGGTTTGGGGTGCCTTGAAATTTTTCATGAATTGAAAGGGTGCCTCGCCTAAAAAAAGGTTGAGAAACACTGCTATACTGTACTCTACTGTACTATACTATACTGTACTCTACTCTACTGCACTATACTGTATTCTGCACTGTACTGTACTGCACTATACTGTACTTTACTATACTGTACTCTACAATACTGTACTGTACTCTACTGTACTGTACTATACCATACTGAACTGTATTGTACTCTAATGTAACGTACTGTACTCTACTGTAACGTACTGTGCTGCGCTGTACTGTATGCTACTGTACTATTGTACAACTACATAGGACTGTAACATGTAGAGCATTCTGAGGTCAAGTACAATATGATGCAAAAAGGTGTGGTGGGAATGAGTTATGTTACTGTTACCACTAAAAATCTTAATGTATATGCCATATGAGAATTGTTGCGTTATATTGACATTTCTCCTATAGGTAAGGGAAGCAAAGACCTACGTTTCATGTTGTCCGTTTTGAAGTAGCAATTGAGGTACTCAATGATCACTGAGGTAATACACTAACGGTAATACAACACAAGTAGGCTACTAGTAGAGGACTTGTTTGCAAATTCTGAAAAAAGAAATCCATGTACCTCTGTCTACTTACTGAACACTTAGAAATGATTTTCTTTATTTCATTTCAACTGGAAATATACAGTACATTCAGTAATGTAAAATGCCATTCTTAAAAATGACTGAAATGCACTCACTATATGCACAATACTACCTGTGAAGATGTAGAATTTGGTGATGTTATGGGTTATTCACACACATGGAGAGGTCTTGTCCCGTACTCTATATCATGCAAATAAAAATATCTATGTTATGGAAATTAGAGGATGGAGAAGCTGCTACCTTGGACACATTGTTGTGTTTACTGACACCTCCCCATTCAGTATGCTGCTGAGTGAGCATTAGCAGCAGTCTATTCTCACCTTGGTTTTAGTGTGGGAAATAATCATTTTAATTCAGGCCAAGTATGAATCTTCTCAAATTGTTCACAATGTTACATTTGCTGTCAAGCGTGTAAGCACAGACTCACTCATATGACATGTTTGAAAGTTTTTTTTCAGAGGGCTCCTAGGCTAGAATTACTACATATATCCTAAAGAAACACCATGCAAAGTCTGGTGCTTTTGTCACTTCCGTAACGGTAAAACCCCTAACAGACTCAACTATAATCTATCCATGTCAAAACATCTTCTTGACCAGGTTCCTCAGAGGGTTTTCACTAATTCAACTCTGAAATGTACAAATTTTACCGACAGAAAAATTATTTTGAGTCTGGTTTTACCATGCAAAGCTGATTTCGTGTGTATGCAAAGCACATAATTAATGATGCATGCCCTCATTTGCATATCTAAACATCAAAATATAAAAAACATCCAATACATTTTTTCCTTCTCTTATCGTCAGTAATGAACTGAGAAAGTTTCAAGGTGATATCTACGATTCAATTTTTCAAGCCTATTCACCAGTAGTAGTCCTTACCTTAACCCTTCTGTTGTGTTCGGGTCATTTTTGACCCGTTTTCAAGTTTAAGTGTTAAAAAACACACTTTCCTTTATTGTCCTGGAATGAGGCTTCATCTAATACTGAGTCACAATCATTTAAACACAAAAAAATATTTTTTTTATCATTTTAGTAAATTGTATCATCTGTGGTGTTCGGGTCAAAATTGACCCAGTATAGATTTTTGGTTGTTGCATGTATCTCTGAAAAGCTGTTGGTTGCCCTTTGTCCTCAGTTTGGTGATTCATGGTGAGGACAATATATTTCTTGCCTTAAAAAAATGGTGCCAGCTATTTCATATTACAAATCCAAGATGGCCGCCAGACCGTCCCATAGACTACAATGTGTCATATCTTCTGTTGTGAAAGGAGTACAGACGTATTTCTGGTGTCTACTATGTTTTTATGGTCAGGGAATCCATTTCTGAATTATATCATGAGAATTTTTGCACATTTTTTGCAAAATATTTTTTTTCACATTATTTTGTCCAAAAAACGTATCAAAAATCCATAATGGCACCCATACATGCAGAACTAGTCTTACACTTTCCATAAAGTTGATGTGACAATGAGATAATGGCCCATGTTCATAGCATAGTGGATTCAGATGAACAGTGTGACTTTTTTCATGCTCGAGGTGTTCATTTTTTATATCTTTGCATTATATTGGCGGAATAGCTGTGACTCTGACAGAATTGTTATTTCGTATATTTACCACACTAAAATCATGTAAATATTGAAAAACACCAAGTCAACATATTTAAATATTCATTTTATGCACTGAAGAACTAATTGAGTTGACATTTGGTCTTTATCCTGCTATAAATCTCTTTGGGTTGGTTTGGACCCGAACACCACAAATGTCACTAGTGATGATATTTTCTAATATTAGAGAAAAAATAATAGAAAAGAAATTTGGGTATTGTTGTACTCCCATATCAGCTGTAATACATGGACAACATAATCACTAATTGTATCACTTTAGAAGTAGGCCTATTAATAGTGAATTTATACAGGTTTTGATAGTTTTGGTCATCAAAAACGATTTGCATAATGTAAGATAAAAGACCTGTAAAGTCAAAAATATGAATAAATAAATTAGTTTTTCATGGATATGAATACATACCAAGTTATGAGATGAAAAACATTATTCGATGAGACTCACTTTGGGCAACCAAGCTAAATCCCCTTCATTTGACCTATAGATGACATTTCTGCAATAAAACTTTGGTCAACATTTCCAGGTTCATGAAATCACGACCAGACTATTAAGGGAGGCTTTGAATTTCACTGCTAGGCCTAGTCTACTCTATGCCTATGGTATAGGCCAGTGATTGTCAAACTTTTTCAGATCGAGGACCACCAGAGCTCTGCCGCTGATCAGTGGTCCCCGGACCACAGTTTGAGAATCACTGTAGCCTAGGCTATTGATAGGCTTCATAATCTTCAATTCATGTAAAATGCACAACCACTGACTTCTATAGTATAACTTTAGTATAGAAGTCAGTGTGCACAACTAATGCCTTATGATGCATGGAAAGTTTGCGAAAATTACCACAATATTGTCAGGCCTGACCCCCAGTGGCTAAACCAAAGATCTCCTGACCATCTGTCCCTGCAGTCAAATATGACACTAGGCACGCGTGGCATGGAATGGGACATTTTGAATGTTTAAAACAAAAAGTTACAGCAATGTCATAACTGTCTTATACACTGTTATGAATGAAGATCAATTCCCCCTGCGCCTTCTTGTGAGCCAAATCAGTGAGCCAAATAGCCTTGCGCAAATCGAGCAAGTGAGTTGGCGATAATCGACTCCAGTGGCCTACACTTCCTGCCACACAGCCAATAGATTTTCGTGATTTCTTGTGAGCTGGCGCGTGTGTGTGTATCCAAAAGGTTTTGCCAACCGGACCGGTAAATCCATGCCTTTAGGTCATTGATTTAACCGCTGGAAACAGCTATATTTCGCTAGTCAAATAAAATACAACTGTGGTGTTTCCACCCGGATTATGTTCTGTTTCTCTGAGGAAGTTACTGGCCAGTTTTATCGCGTTGAAGTTACCTGGCCGAACTGTTGTTAAACATTGCCGTTGGAGTTTGTCATCCAAGGTAAGAGTCACATTTCTTTCAGCTATTGCTAGTTTACTTGAGTCATATCTATTCTGTCTTTCGTATGTCATTTCAGTACGACACATAGATACTAAAATATAGATTAAGCCGTTAAGAAAGTTGTGCTAGTTTTCCGTGTCTTTATCTTTGGTGCTATTCATAATAATCCATAATTAAAACTAGCCTAGGCCAGGCAGTCAGCATTATAATGGCACCATGGCATAATAGGCATAGGCCTACTGTATGCTACATTTCTGCTATGTAAAATAACCTTGAGAAAGTTCAGTTTGTACTGTTTGGACAGATAGTTGTTGACTTGTTTTTTTCCGCTTTTGCCTGAAAGCTGAAAGCGAAGGCGAGGCTCTGGTGTTCAATGTAGCATATGGTGTCTAGTTGCTAGTATTTTTAACCCAGCTGTCAAAGCGCTATCTACCGTAACCTATTTTACTCAAATAGATCAATGATGCTAAATGTGACATGCTGGTTGTCTGTTAGGCGTGTGGTGTCAAGTTACGTTTGTATGCTACAACTATGGTCTCTGTTTGGAAAGGGAAACAATCGTGTGTGTATGTAAACAATCTGTTATTGTGTGAAAGTCTACTTACTTCCCATAAGTCGCTCCATGTGTGTAGGAAATAAATCAATTTCCTGTCGGAACTTTGGCTCAGGTTGACTGGAGGGTTCGTTCCTACAAGGAAGGGATGGATGACATCTTGATTAGTATGCATCTGTAGATAGTTGTGGGAAGATGATCAAGTGTGTGATATATAGATTTAGGGACAAGAGATGTCAATGGTGGAGTCTGCGAGTTTGTTAAATATCTTTTGTTGTATTATCTGATGTGAATATCTACAGGATGAAGGGTTTTAACTTTTGTTTTTTAGTTATTTGTGAGTGTGCACGTGCAACGTGTTAACACTGTGTGTACTGTATGTCACCAGTGGGGCAAAGATAGTGTGTGTGTGTGTGTGTGTGTGTGTGTGTGTGTGTGTGTGTGTGTGTGTGTGTGTGTGTGTGTGTGTGTGTGTTTGTGTGTTGTCTGTCTGTCTGTCTGTCTGTCTGTCTGACTGACTGACTGACTGACTGTCTGTCTGTTTGTCTGTCTGTCTGTCTGTCTGTGTGCCAATTTACATCAGATGATTTGTTTTCAGTGCTACAGTAACACCTTTTGGTCTAGCACAGGTAGGTAGGGACTCTGGCCCACCGGTGAAAATGGCCCCAGTGTGTCTTGTAATTCAGGAAAGGTGGGTTGATTTTGCATTACTGTCTTGCAGGTGTCGAATGGCCTCTGGTGTTACTGTGAAGACAGAGAAGCGACCGGCTCCCGACACAGAGGACGGCCATGTGAAGGCCAAAAAGGCCAGGTACCGGTAACATGTTATTACTGGTCACAGGACATAGGGACACAACCAGTTACTAGGACTTAGCTTAATTAGTTAATATGTTATAACCACGCAAAGAGCTGACATAACCAAGTAGTATACGCGTGGGAATGTAGAACGTTATATGTATTATATGTTTGATCTATTGGTATTATATTATTATAATATAGAAGAAGGTATTATCAATCTTCCTGTCTGTCTAGCCATCTTCCTGTCTGTCTGTCTGTCTGTATGTATCTGTCTGTCTGTCTGTCTATCTATCTATCTATCTATCTATCTATCTATCTATCTATCTATCTATCTATCTATCTATCTATCTATCTATCTATCTATCTGCCCCCCCCCCCCCACATTAGAAGGAAGCTGCTTCCCAGCCTGAAGAGACGCGTCCACAAGCATGTAACAGTATTATATTTTAAATTTCTTTCTTTCTTTCTTTCTTTCTTTCTTTCTTTCTTTCTTTCTTTCTTTCTTTCTTTCTTTCTTTTTACCCCCATCATCACCACCAATCCCCCAACCACCACCAGGAAGCTGCTGCCGAGCCTGAAGACGAAGCGTGCCCGCGAGCTGGTGCTGGTGGTGGGCACGGGGGTGAGCTCTGCGGTGGCTCCCCAGGTGCCGGCGCTGCGCAGCTGGAAGGGCCTGATCCAGGCTCTGCTGGACGCCGCCAACGACTTCGACCTGCTGGAGGACGAGGAGAGTCGACGCTTCCAGAAGAGCCTCGCCGAGGACAAGAACCTGGTGCACGTGGCACACGACCTCATCCAGAAACTCTCACCGGTAGGAAAACAGAGTGTGTGTGTGTGTGTGTCTGTGTGTGTGTGTGTGCGTGTGTGTTGGTTTTTGTGTGTGTCTGTGTGTGTACTGTAAGCCTTACAGAGGACAAGAAACTGATGTGTGTTTGTGTGTGTGTAGGTGGGTTTGTATGTAAGTGTGTTTGTATGTGTGTGCGAGAGCAAAGAGAGAGAGTGTGTGTGGGTGCGTAGAGAGGGATTGTGTTTGTGTGTGTGAGTGTGTGGGTTTGTGTGTACAGTATGTGCGTGTGTGTGTGTGTGCATTTAAGTATGTGTGTGTACGTGTGTGCGTGTGTGGCCCACATCATCCATAAACTCTTGCCAGTAGGAGAGCAGAGAAAGAGGGAGAGAGAGAGAGAGAGGGAGAGAGAGAGAGAATGTGTTCCACTAGCCTGGGTGAAGAGGAATCCGTTCTCGGACCTTACTCTGCAATTTGAAATCATTGGAGTTCCCCATTGACTTGAACCAATCAGTAACTGACTCCGCGGGTGAGTTCTGTGTCACCACTCTCAACTGTTTACTGATTGGCAGAACCGTGAATGAACCGAGCTAGGCGGGTTGGTCCAGAATACTTTATGGAGCCAAAAGCTTTGGGTGGAAGTACATAGGATGGCATTGCCAGACTAGTCGACGACGACCTCATCCAAAAACTATCGCCATATAGGAGGGCAGAATGTGTGTGTTTGTGTGGCCCATGCCCTGATCTAGAAACATTTGCCAGTTGGAGAAGAGACAAGAACGTGTTAACACTGTGTGTACTGTATGTCACCAGTGGGGCAAAGATAGTGTGTGTGTGTGTGTGTGTGTGTGTTTGTGTGTGTGTGTGTGTGTGTGTGTGTGTGTGTGTGTGTGTGTGTGTGTGTGTGTTTGTGTGTGTGTGTGTGTGTGTGTGTGTGTGTGTGTGTGTGTGTGTGTGTGTGTGTGTGTGTGTGGGGCCCTTGACCACAGAAGGCATGTGTGTGTGTGCGTGCACGTGTGTATGTATGTTACTGGTACCATGAAGGAAGAAGGTGTGTTCATGTCACATGTGTACTGTGTATGTATATACTGTGTAAGAGTTCAGAGTGCATGCGTGTGTGTGTGTGTGTGTGTGTGTGGGACTGTGCGTATGCGATGTGCATGTTTGTGCATGTGTGTATCTATGTGTGTATGTCTTGTCCCACACCCTCACCCAGACATTCTTGCTAGTAGGAGAGGGGAATATTGTATGTTCATGAAAAGTGAAATGCCTGTGATATTGCTGGTGTCATTTATTATTATTTTTCTTTTTTTTCTTTTGTCTCTCTCTGTATAAACTATAGTATTGTCTAAATATGCATGTATGTCTGAATTACGCAGAGACAACTGTACACATTCACAGAGCACAGGGATCCAATACTGATTTAGCTGAGCATAGTTCATGTTTGCTGGTAGGAGCATGCACAATTTCAGTCTACGTTACTTCCTGAGTTACACACCTAACACACCTTACCCCACATTGCTCCAGGGACTGTAATCAATATCCCGTGCGTCGCTTTGGATAAATATGTCAGCTAAGTGTAATGTAATATAATGTAATACGTAGACCTTAGCTAAAAATACTTCTGCTTTGGTCTCTGCCTGCCCATGCAGTAGAGTCTTTGCCTAAATATCTTGGGTAACACTTCACTTGACACCAGTGTCATGAGCATGTCATTACAGTGTCATAATAGTGTCATGACACAGTCATGGATAAGTCATGAACAATATGTCCAAGGTTGTCTTTGTCATAACCGGATATCACTTAAGGCCAACAGTCATAAAATGTTTATAACATGGACATAATGTTTATGGCAGGTGCATAACTGTGCCACTGTTATGAGACTGTAATGACACTGTAATGACATGCTTATGACACCGGCGTCAAGTAAAGTGTTACCATATCTTGCATACTCAGGGTGCAATTTGTGAAAAAGCGAGAGGGGGTGAAGGTTTCAGATTTTAACCAATATCGCACCCTGTGCTTATGTCTCTTTGAGGAAGTTTGTTGTCTGACCACACATCTGCTGTCTGCCTTCTGAATTCACAGCACAAGAGGCCTAGCATCAGCACATACTGTAAAGTAATCACATATAGTGTCATGATAACCCAAGGGTCAGTGAAAGGACTGACAGGAAGTGCAGAGTCCAACATGGTCAATACTGCAATACCAGAATTCCAATAGCAATCTCTTTTACAAAGAGGCAGAAGAAGCAAGGGGAGATGACAAGAGCTGTTGGCGTGTGTGAGCTGTTATGACTGTAACCAATGTGTGATTTGCAGAGGAGGTTGGGGGGTTCCCTTCTTCTAGTTTTGATATCTCCATATCTTGTACAGAATGTTATGTTTGGTTTGAATCAACTCGATTTATATTGCTTAAATTCTGAAAATTATCACGTCGCACCCTGACCGTAACTGGTGTTAAATGGTTGACCTTTTTGCATTATTGTTACTACTACATCAAGTAGAGCACAGTCATGTTCACGGTGAATTTGTTCCTTTTTTTCACCACAAATGTAATATTTTGAAATTGAAACTACCGTCTGTGTATATTGGAAACTGAGGTTTGTCATTGTTGTCGTCACTATCGCTAGTGTGATTCGATAATTCACTCATGTAGGTGAGGGAATGAATAATCTTAACAGGGGGTCTCACCATCACCTTCAGATGCTAGGCATCTAACTAACCCTGCCTTACTTAGTCTCTCAGGGACTGTCCCTGTACCTAAATCTCTCCTACCCCCTGTATATTGGAATAGACACCAAGGTTCCATTCCACAGCATTCAGTTAAACTGATTTGATTCAGGTTTAACTGAAGATGGGATTTCCTGATTGGAGATATGCAATCAGATATGTCAAAGCAGTAGACTGCAAGGGATGAGCTTACTTTTTTACCCCCACACTCAGAGACACACAGACCTACAGACTCACACACAGACACACAAACAGACACACACGCATGCACGCGTGGATGAGGTCGTGGGCGACGCATACGCACACAAACACACACACACACACACACACACACACACACACACACACACACACACACACACACACACACACACACACACACACACACATACACATACACACACAGTTGTATAAAGGAGAAGTAGAAGTACTCTTACAAATGTAATTACAACACTAGTGATATGTTTTTACATGGATTCAACTTTGTGATATACAACTAGGGTTGTAATTATCTGTAAGAGTATTTCTACTTATACTTTCTACAACTCTCTACACACACACACACACACACACACACACACACACACACACACACACACACACACACACACACACACACACACACACACACACACACACACACACACACACACACACACACACACACACACACTCTTGGTAAAGATCAGCTCAGGTGCATGTTTAACCCCTTAATGCAGATCCTCATTGTCACCAAAATGGTAATGACCAAGTCTTAATCGGTTACCCAAGACTCCTTGCATTGCCATGTAGCAATGATGTAGGTGAGTGTTTTTAGCAAAGAGTGAATAGGCTCGTCGATGGGCCCACAGCAGTTAGAGGCTACGTCCAGTGTATGTTGCACATCACATTTAAAAGGCTGTAAAGCAATGCTTCTCAGGTCTTAATGCAGCAACACTGCACTTTTCAATGGCTCTGGCCAAGTATGTGTGTTTGAGGAAAGCTGTGAGGGTCTTAACCTACTTTCTTTCCCCGCTGGTAGCTTGCTTGGGAATTTCCATGCTGCCTTCTTGTGCGCTGGTTCCAATCTGAAGGGCAGAATTGGAAACCCACGCTGAAATCTGCACCTGAGTTTGGAAACCCCACCACAGAACAGGGAGGCAGGGCAATGCATATTGTCAGAAGTTTGTAGTTTGTTTTTCAGATCCACCATGTCAACACCAGATGTGATACCATCTTTCCATCAAGCTGTAGATCGAGTTTTTAAATAGTTTTTAGACCGACCTCACCTATGATGAATAGATCTCACTTATCTGCTAGCTAGTGACTAACAAATAACTAGCGTGAATGTATTAGTTTAGTTTCCCAAGTTTATCTAGCAACAAGCGTAGTACACACACATACCCACATGCACAGATGCATACATTCACCTTAATACTCATTGCACACACACACACACACACACACACACACACACACACACACACACACACACACACACACACACACACACACACACACACACACACACACACACACACACACACACACACACACACACATTCCATGTAATACAATTAAAAGTGCAATAGGTCTGGCACACTGGAACTGAATACAAGAAGTGTGCGAGAAGGAAAGCTATGAAGACTTAACCCACTTTGCGTCAATCTGCTCCCATGCCCAGATTAAGATGGCCTGGTGCCCCAAGGCTACAGGTTTCTGTGCCCCACCCTGCAAGGCCCCCTCTAGGCTGCCTGCATGTAGCCTGTGCGTTAATGCAGGGCCCACGGCTGCACTGGGTCTGTGTCAGTGCTGGGAAATGTAACTGCGGTGGTGGATTTGACGGGCCATGTTCACCTGGAGGAGGCTGCTGCAGAATACTGTAGCGCAGTGGTTCTCAACTGGAACAGTCTTGGGACCCACCTTTTTCCACTCTCATTCGGTCGCGACCCAATTTTTTTAGCGTTCAAGTCAATTCAATGCAATTCTCAAAATGTAACCAAGACTCGGATGACTGGTAGCACGATATCTACCTCACATAAACATTCAGATTAAAGGCCTATCTATGACAACAGATGACACGGAGTTCAGTAGCCTATCAAAATAAAAGTTGTAAATTGTTGCAGGAAAAGTTGGATTTTTTTTTTCAGAATTACGCTTTTTTTACACCAAGGCTCCCACCCATGACCCCTCCGCGACCCACTTTTGGGTCGCGACCCACCAGTTGAGAAACACTGCTGTAGCTGAATATTAGAATAGGGTTGATCTGGAACAGGAGGCACATTGGTTAGAATGGGTAGAGGGTGCTGCACATATCCTGTATGACACATGTGTCCTTGCGTGCGCATGCACACACGCACACACACACACACACACACACACACACACACACACACACACACACACACACACACACACACACACACACACACACACACACACACACACACACACACACACACACACAAAATGTGTTTGGGGTGTTTGGGGGTTTGAGGGAGGTGGATTGTGATGGTGGAAGGAGACCTGGGGCCTCGTGTGATAAAATACTTGCGTGGAGTCTTTGCGTGTGTGAAAATCCTGCAAAAGTACATCACATGCACGAAAAATGGGAATGGGAGGTCGAGGTTTAGAAACAGAGCAGTGCGTTATGGAGGGAGAGAGACCCTGGGGTGCGAAGTTCTGGTCAGAGTGTTTAGAATGTGGGGAATGTGCCCTGAGGTTCAGATAGGGGTGTTTGGAAAGGAAAAGCGGCCCCACAGAGAACCAAACTGTTGGTCTCCATTACAGTAATTCATCCTAGCCGGAATGGATACACTCACATGGAGTATTGTATGCAGAGAAGCCGACAGGTGGGGGACAGAGGGGTCAGTTGTCCTGGACCCAGGGAGATGGGTGGGCCCAGAAATAGGTCCTCATTATTACATTTTATGTATTGGAAAGGTGGGGGGGACCTTCCAGATGACTTTGTCTCAGGCCCGGCCAAAATTGTCAGTGACCCTGACTGTATGCGTGGGCTCTTCATGCGGTTACACTGGTGCAAAAATATTGAGCATAGCTTGCAGGCTGATTGTTTTCTCTCACTGCATGTCTACTCGGGAGGGGAAGGGAAGGGAAGGGTAAAAGTCGAAATTCGTGTGAGGGGCTGGGAGGGAGAATGGAGACATGCACACTTCACTTGGCCTGGTCTGGCCTGGTCTGGTCTGGTGGTTGATGAAGCACCTCCTGTTTGAGGAAGTGGATCCTCCACTCCAGCTGGGTGGGATCTAGAATAATATGAACTCGCCCAATTACTTTGACCTCACCACTTCTCTCTCTCTCTCTCTCTCTCTCTCTCTCTCTCTCTCTCTCTCTCTCTCTCTCTCTCTCTCTCTCTCTCTCCCCCATATCTCTCTCTCTCCACCCTTTTCCTCCTGTATGAGTGAGGTATTATTTTTCACATTTCTGTCGTCTGCTGCCTTTATAAAGTCCTACCGGCAAAGCCTCAATGACGGTATGACAGCACACTGCTGTGCACAAAGAAAATTAATTAATTCACTATTCATTAACATCTGGTGGTATCAGGAATCAAACTGGCAATCCTTGGGCTACAGCTGCAAGCTTTACATACATACTTTGCCCTGAAATAGGCTTGTGAGTAAAAAATTGGTGAAGTTGTTCAAGGATTGCGGTGGTTGTTCAAGGATTATCTGTAAGTGTAAGTGTGGTGTTGTGAACAGAACATTTTCTTTTGTTATCAGGTTTTTTTATATTGTTGTTAACTTGTTATCTTTCAATGCTGTAGTTCTAGTGTACTTTATCTTCTGTGTATCTTCTGTCAATCCACTTACTCATGGCAATGGGGTTTAATCACCATACAAATTCAATCATCTCTATGGCCACACTACAGATTCCTGTCCTTCTTTCTCTTCCCCTCCCTTTTGCACATGTCCCTCCTTCACACAAGAGTCCTTTTTGTTTCCCCCTTTTTCCCAGACGATGATGTGGCTCTTGGGTCAAACGTGGCAAAGCCCACCTGCTCAGTCTGCTCTCTGAAAGAACGACTGTCTCTGAAAGAAACTATGAGTTTTTGTTTACTGTAACACTAATCCCATACTGTGTGTGTATGTTGCTGACATGATGGCTTTGTGAGGTTGAAAAGTGTTTATACAGTAGTTGAGAGCAGTAATGACATGTTTACTGGACATTTACTGTACGTGTTGTTTTGTCTGTGTGAGGTGTGAACAGAAATAAGAAACTGAGGTATGCTTCAGCTGTGTATTCATGTATGTGTTATCCTAATACTATGTCATTTAGGTAATCCTGTACGCCTTCTGGTTGTACAGTGCATTGTATTGTTGGCCACATGTGATAGAATGTGGTTAAAACTGTCTGACTCACAGACATACTGTATATGTGTCAATCAGGTTGGACTCACTGCCCTATATGTGTCAATGCTTCCTGCATTCTTTTGATTGCCCTTCAGCATGTGGCTTTTATGCCAAAGAAAGGGGGGAGTAACAATTTGACATAGGCGTTGAGTGCAGACTTTTGTCAATATATAAGCAGTGTAAACTATCCTTGTGTGGAAACAAAGGTGTAAGCTTAGATCTCTTGTGTCTAGCCCTGAATATTGACCTGGTAAACTAGACCAACCCTAGTAGCAGAGGGTGTTTTTTGGTCTGGCGTTGCATCACAGATCCTCAGGGAGTAATCGTGACTGAGCCAGGGACTTGTAGCAAGTTTATTTCTTTCTGTGCAAGTGAGTTATTGGGGCAGCTGAGGTGTGTTTGTGGTTTGGCTGATTTGTTTTGAATTGTCACCATCCACCACATTCTCAGCTGTAGGCACTGGCAGCTAGCTCTCTCTCTCTCTCTCTCTCTCTCTCTCTCTCTCTCTCTCTCTCTCTCTCTCTCTCTCTCTCTCTCTCTCTCTCTCTCTCTCTCTCTCTCTCTCTCGATTCACATTACATTACATTACATTATATATTATATTACATTACATTCCACTTACCCAGGCTCGAACTGGCAATCTGTGATACCGGGCAAATACCCGATGGGCCGCCGCGGCCCTAACGCAATTTGGACCGCCCCCCTTGCGCTAGTACCAGCCCTGAATTTTATACCAGTCGAAGTCGGTAATCCCGGACTCTTACGAATGCCATAATTAATTCTAGAGTACACAATATGTAATTTGGAGGAAGAGGTGCAGTATATATACCCCTTCCATGTAATTTTCAACTTTGTGACGGTGGGCAGATGGCGTTAAAAAATGTAAAGCAGTGCACGATGGGGTTGGAATCTTAAGGCGCCTGTCTTCCTTCTGATAGGTTCATGGGAACGCGGATGTAATGTTCGCCGGCAGTGTTGCCAAATAGGACAAGATTGGGCTTCTTTGGATGACCGTCTGTCTGTGGTCAAAAAAGGTTAAATAGCATTTGGGTGGGTTTCTCTGCAGATTTATGGCTAGACATCAATAGAATTTATTTAAAATTGTGTGGGCTAATGCTAATGTAGAGGGAAAATGCCAGGGCCGAAAATCGTTCCAAGTCCGAGCCTGCACTTACCCCAAAGCAACTTACAGTTATTTTACACAATATTGGTTACAGTCCCTGGAGCAATGTCGTGCCATGGATGGAGGTGTAGGGAGATGTAAGGATGGGATTTGAACCTGCATCCCTCTGACCACTCCTGAAACCAGTGGGCCACCGCTGCCCACAATAATGGAATTGTCCCACTGATCCACTTCCAATTGCCTGTGATCTAACAGCTACAGGCTCTGGCTACAGGCTCTCTTTCAGTCAAATCGCTCCACACTCTCACTATGGTTACATCTCTATTTGCTTCCGCTGTTTGTTCTGGCAGCCTATCAAAAGGTGTAACCATAGGGAGATGTCTCGCTCACCTCCCTCGCAGAACCAGGGTTACAACCCATAACCCAGTGTTTGTTAACCCATTTTGTCCTAAGCCCTTTTTGGGAAAATTAAACCTAAACTGTTAAAACCTAAATATCTCATCATCTGAAGCACATAAAAACATGAAATAATGCATTTAAAAGCTAATATTTAAAAGCATTTAAAAGCTTCATTTTGCACGAGAATGTATTCATTCAGCTCTAATTTACCCACATCTTTAATAAAACCGCTCAAATCTCAAGAACCTGAATGCAGCGTATATGTCGCTACAGGACACAATGGGTTAACTGGTGGGTCGGGATCCAAAAATGCGTCGCGGAGGGGTCCTCTGCTTTTCTCTGACATATACACTATGGTACATATGTCTTATAGGGTATTCTTTTCTTCTGTTCCCCTTCCCCTTCTAATGTGCGCTCCACCTTCTTCAAAGACTGCCTGTACGAGGTGTTTGACATCCTCCTCTCTTCTCTTCTCTCCCCTAATCCCCCCCTCTTCTCTTCTCTCCCCTCCCCCTCTCCCCTCTTCTAGCGTACGGGTAACGTGCGCTCCACCTTCTTCAAGGACTGCCTGTACGAGGTGTTTGACAGCCTGGAGGACAAGATGGAGCACATGGGGAAGCACCTGCTGAGCTCCGTGCTGCAGCTGATGGAGAGTGGCGCGCTGGTGCTCACCACCAACTTCGACAACCTGCTGGAGCTCTACGCCGGACACCAGGGCACCAGGCTAGAGTCGCTGGACCTCACAGATGAGAAGAAGGTATTACACACACGTACGCACGCACGCACGCACGCACGCACACACACACACACACACACACAACCTGTTGGAGTGCTATGCCGGACACCAGGCGACCAGACCAGACTAGAGTCACTAGACCTCACAGATGAAAAAAAAAGTAACACACACACACACACACACACACACACACACACACACACACACACACACACACACACACACACACACACACACACACACACACACACACACACACAAACTATGCACAAACCCACACACACACACACACACACAACCTGTTGGAGTGCTACGCTGGACATCAGGCGAACAGACTAGAGTCACTGGACCTCACAGACGAGAAGAAGGTATTAAACACACACATGAACTCTCTCACACACACACACACATGCATGCATACACACACACCTTCATTGCTTTGCTTCTCACCACCGACCATCGACTCGTTTCACCGTCTCGTCATCACAGCACCTCGAAAACTATTGCGTGCACACACAATCCTTGTCCTGTCTACACAATGTCGCGAAAAATGTCTGAAATGTGAACAAGCTCTCATCAGGGCATGTGCAAGCCGGCATAAGCAATGAAATGAAATGGGCTGTAGGCTAAATAATATGATGTGTAAGCAAGCCAATGGAAACATCATGCCAGAATGTTTGGCATGACTTATCTTAACTTATCACCACTGCAACCTACTACTAACAGTGTGTATGTGAATGTGTGTGTGAATGTGTGTGTGTGTGTGTGTGTGTGTGTGTGTGTGTGTGTGTGTGTGTGTGTGTGTGTGTGTGTGTGTGTGTGTGTGTGTGTGTGTGTGTGTGTGTGTGTGTGTGTGTGTGTGTTTGTGTGTGTGTGTGTGTGCAGCACACACGCCTGCACTTACAGCATGAATGGGAAAGTCCCACTGGGAGGGAAAGTTCCAAAAGTTCCACCACCCAAATCACACCATACCACAGTGCACTCAATCAAACAAGTGGCCCCAAGACTCTGTGTGTGTGGGTGTGGGTGGGTGTGTGTGTGTGTGTATTCTCTGAGGATTACTGTAAATGGATGCCGGGGAGGGTAAATCTTGTATAGAAATGAGTGTACAGAGTATTAAAATGAATCCCTCTGTGTGTGCATGTATTAGAGTGGGCGTAGGGCAAGAGAAATCTGAGTGTATTAAAAATGAATCTGAAAGGTGCACTGTGCAGGATGATGGCCAGAGCAGGTATTGTAACTGTGCTGCTCATTGAAACTGTACTGGCTATTGCCAAATGTGAGCTTTTCATGAATATTTACTGCTAAACAGTAAACCAATATTTACTAGTATGACCAAAGTACAGTATGTTTTGCAGCTAAAAATGTCTACTTCTATAAATTCAAAATGTCAAACATGGTGAAGAGCACCTTTTCATGTATGAAAAGTGCAATTTTCCCAATCATAATGAATACTTAGAATATGAGGTTGTTGGTACGTATTAGTGAAAAAGGCAACATCTGTGAATGGGCAGCATTTCTGGAAACAAACTGCTCAAGATACCACACAGTGCATTAATGTGTGTGTACTGTATGTTTATGTGTCCAGGTATTAGAGTGGGCCCAGGGCAAGAGGAACCTGAGTGTGCTGCACATCCACGGCGTGTACACCAACCCCAGCGGCATCGTGCTGCACCCCGCAGGCTACCAGAACGTCCTGCGCAACACAGAGGTCATGGTGAGGCACTTTAGCATGCTACATTTCTCTGCTCACTCTCTGTCTGTCTTCCGTCTTCCCCTTTAACACACACACACACACACACACACACACACACACACACACACACACACACACACACACACACACACACACACACACACACACACACACACACACACACACACACACACACACACACACTACTGCAACAGTCTGTTTTGGCCAACAGTTGGATAATTTTAATGTAGTATGGCCAGCCAACCGAACAAATCACAAACAAAGAGCTTTTGTGAGGCAGTCTGACTTGATTGGTGGCTATTGCAGTGATCCTCAGTCATACACAGTGCTATATGCCTGAGGTCCAGCCTAGGTGTCTGCTATTTGTTGCATCATGCCGACTCTTTAACTTCCTCCAGTGTAGATAGCAGAGATGAGGTGTTAACTTATGACACAGCACTTCAGAGCTCTCTATTTCCTCATCACCCGCAGTTACTCCCACTGAAACTTATTTTATTATTTACTTTACTTATTTACTTAAGTTTCCCAACAGAAAAAAAAACTGTATAGCCAGGAATAAGTGGTTTTCACTTGCCACCCCAGTCACACTTCAAGCTAAGAAAATGATAGGTAAATAAGGTGTATTGCTGTGGTTAAGGATGATGATGCAGACATTTTACTGGTCAGTTGACTAAAACAGGACTGAATGTTATCTTTGTTTTTAGCGGCAGAGGCTTTGCTCTTATCAAAGGGAAAGGTGTGATGTCAGTAAATTATTGCTTCCTCTTTCTGTAAAGGAGGTGAATCAATAGGTGTGTCACAAAGTCCTGAAAGGCAAAAAATAAGGAAGTGCCTATATAGAACATCCAAATACCATTGAGTTTTCGACCAGGAGGCAAATGGTACCCGGATGACTTTCTATATCCGGTCATATTTGCAGTAGGCAAACAATGGTTACTTCGCTATCCCAGAGGTCCGCGGGAGTTAGACAACTGCATGGTCATTGGTCATTAGTGCCATCAAGGGCAGCCCCCAGTTATGGAAATGATGTGTCATAGTAGGTCTGAATTGTGCTTACTAGTGACTGACTTTATACAACCTACTGGTCAGGGCGCCAAGTGGTAGCTACTGGTACAGTAAGAAGGCAGTGTCTAGTACCACAGCATTCCGATACTATAGTGTTCTCTCTGCTCTTTTCTCTCCATCCGTTGTCATCTACCTCTCATCTTCCTCCTCATCATCCTCCTCTTCCTCTGCCCCCTTTCAGCTTTACCTCTGTCCCCTTTTCCCTCTTGTAACTTTCTGTCCCTTTTCCTATCTCATTTACTGTGTGTGTACACCAGAAACATCCTATGCTACCGAGAAGCCGAGGTTATTGAATGAGTTTTGCCATAAATTCGCTGTACTCACTCTGGACATGACATTGACATGTGTTAAAGCAGATATTAAGAGATATGAACATTCCAATTGTTTTCCGCCGAACCGCGTTATAGCTCATTATAGGGGTGGGTATTGGCAAAGGGTTCACGATTCGATGCGCATCACGATACACATGCCACGATGCGAGTCTATCACGCACTGCGATTCATGTACTACTGTGATGCATTGTGATATTTACTTCAGTAAATGTGTAAAATACAGCTTATTTGTCAGTTGCTGTGTACCTTTTTTAAGTCAGTTCATTCTATTTAAGCATTCTATCATCTGGGAGAGAGCTTACATCACAACAGAAATATTACCTACTCTCTACTGAACAAAATCAACCCGTGGCAAATAGAATTTTATTGTTATCAAATAATCAATTGTCATGAATCCATGCAGTATATTGAGAAAATAAGTATCACGATACCTTGTCATGAATCGATGCATTGTATCGTGAAAGTAAGTATTGCGATGCATCGATATGACGATTATTTTGCACACCCCTAGCTCATTACCATAATATTAGCTGACTTTTAATCGCTGAAATTCACTCTGGTTGCCCAGGTCACTTCGTTCCTGCTGGATTTTCTTTGGTCTCTTTAAATGTCAACTCTCCATAGAGAAATAATGACCTCTGTCGTTCCGATAGCGTAGGTCGCTTTTAGTGTACATGCGCCCTTATAGTTCAGTCTTAGTATCTGCCCATCTGTTCCTGGAGTTCACTCTATCCTTATCCCAGTTAGACCCCTCTCTCACGCACAACTCACTATCTATCCCTGTGCATTTATTGTAGAAAAGCCACACTCTCGAGTGTAATATTTGATTTCAGTGGAAAGTACGTCGCTGAAGAAGGCTTAGGCCAAAATGTCTGTCTTGCATGCTAACGCACTAAAATAACATACAAAAATTACACTCGAGAGTGCGGCTTTTCTACTAGAAATGTACAGATCTGTTTGCTTGCACCCAAAGACCTAGCTTGTAAAAGCAGTTTTGAGTTGAGCACACTCTTTGAAAAAGTATTTCTCTGTTCCTCTCACCATCCCAGAGAGAGATCCAGAAGTTGTACGAGACCAAGTCCTTTGTGTTCCTGGGCTGCGGCCGCACAGTGGATGACACCACGTTCCAGGCCCTGTTCCTGGAGGCGGTCAAGCACAAGTCGGACCTGGAGCACTTCATGCTGGTGCGGCGCGAGGAGGAGGGCCTGGACGAGTTCAAGAAGCTGCGCGACAACATGCTGGACAAGGGCATCAAGGTCATCTCCTACGGCAGCGAGTACGCCGACCTGCCCGACTATTTCCAACGCCTCGCCACCGAGATCTGCAACCACCCGGACAGCTGCTGCGGCGGCGGTGGTGGCGGGATGGACGGCGGCGGGTCGGGCTCCGTGTCCGGCTCCTCCAACGGCTGGGGTGAGTAAGTGGCGTCATCACTTTGAGCTGTGTTTTTTTAAAATGTGTATTTTTTGGGGTGTTTTTTTTAATAGGGCTGCCCAATATATCGAAAATGAATCGAAATCGCAATATCAAGAGTGGCGATATGCGTATCGCGAAAATAACTTGATTATCGCTAACAAGTAACACATTTCTGTGCATTCCAATCACTAGCTGAATATCAACAAATGTGCAAGAAGTCCGCCATGACTAGAGTCATGCCCGCCACACAGACCGACAAATTAGTGACAAGAAAAACACTCGGCTATATTTCTAAACATTGTTTAAGTAATGTTATCAGGGTATTGCATGCTGTTATCGAGAATTGCATTTTTTTCTGATATCGTGCAGCCCTAGTTTTTAACCTTTATTGTGATAGGATAGTGAAGAACGAGATAGGAAACGAGTGGGGGGAGAGATGGGGAAGGATCGGCAAAGGACCCTGGCCAGAATCGAATCCAGGTTGCCAGCGTAGCAGCCCAGTGCCCTATCGTGAGAGCCGCAGCAGGGCCTTCTGGCTGTGTTTTTACAATACGTTAGACTTAGCTGACGCCTTAATTAAGGCTTAATGCAAAGGATGGGATTCGAACCTGCAACCCTCTGATCTTAAGACCACCTCTTTAACCACTAGGCCACAACTGCAGAGATACTACCCATATCCAGAGAAAAGACTACCAAACCTTGACGCCTTAATCCAAAGCGATTTACACTAATTTACAGGGTATTTGGCCACAGTCCCTGGAGCACTGTGGGGTTATGTGTCATGCTCAAGGCCACTTCAGCCATGGATGGAGGTGTAGACTCATTATTTGACGTTCTATTTCTTGTAAAATGCTTTACTAGCTTAGCGCTACATTACTACGACACTACATGGTGCTCATATGTTTACATACCCCAGCAGAATATATGCTTTCTCTGCGATTTCTCACAAATTATGAAGGATTACAGAAAACCTTTTTTTCACTCATTGCTAGTGACTGGCCTAAGACATTTATTAGCAATCTTCTGTGTTTACTCTTTCAAAAGCATGATCACTGATCACAACCCAAACTACCCAAATGACCCTGTTCAGAAGTTTACATACCCTAGTTTCTGATGCTGAATATGGCCCTGTTTAACATCAGGGACCGCTCTAAATTGTTTGTGGTAGTTGTGGATAAGGCTCTTAATTTTCTCAGATGACAAAACAGCACATTCTTCCTGGCAGAATGGTTGTTTCCTATAATATCTTTAGGTGTCTTGCTGGAACCTCATATTTGAGGTTTCCCCTGAGTGGCTCAATGATGTTGAGATCAGGAGAGTGAGATGGTCGCTCAAAAACCTTCATTTTATTCTTTCTGAAGCTAATGACGGGTTGATTTGGCTTTCTGTGTCAAAATATTGTCATGTTGGCACTGTTGGAATTTCAATTCAGAAATGCAATATGAGGGGGTTTGGTTGGAATCAAGCCATTGGGCAAGGGAATCATTGCATTGCAATGATCATTGCAAGGGAAATTGTTCAGGAGGCATAGGACAACCAACAAATAACTTCAGGTGAAATATAGGACAACATGAAAAAATGTTTTAAACTGTACTGCACAGAGGCAGTTTAGGAAAGATGGGCTGTTGGAGGTTGCCAGGAGAAAGCCATTACTACAAAAATGCAAACATGTTATTTTGCATATGATACACCAAATAGCATAGTGAGAAGCATCAGAATGCCTGTGAAAAAGTCATTTGAAAAAACTTTTTTTCAGCCACTATTAACAGTACCATTTGGAGAACAGTCAATGGAGCCTATGATGAAAGTTACACCATCCCTTCTGTGAAACATGGTCATGGACCACTGATGTCATGGGGACATTTGAGTTACAAATGCACTATACTTTTGGTCCATACTCGCAGAATGATGAATACATTGCCCTGTGAAAAATACTGGAGGAAACTTGACACACATCAGCCTTGAAACTGCACATGGTCCATTGTTTGGACATGCCAACATGACAATATTTCAACACAGAAAGCCAAATCAACCCGTCATTAGCTTCAGAAAGAATAAAATGAAGTTTTTGAGCGACCGTTTCACTCTCCTGATCTCAACATCATTGAGCCATTCAGGGGAAACCTCAAATATGAGGTTCCAGCAAGACACCCAAAATTATTATAGGAAACAACCATTCTGCCAGGAAGAATGTGCTGTTTTATCATCTGAGAACATTAAGAGCCTTATCCACAACTACCACAAACAATTTAGAGCGGTCCCTGACGTTAAACAGGGCCATATTCAGCATCAGAAACTAGGGTATGTAAACTTTTGAACAGGGTCATTTGGGTAGTTTGGGTTGTGATCATGCTTTTGAAAGAGTGAACACAGAATATTGATAATACATATCTTAAACCAGTCACTAGCAATGAGTGAAAAAAAAAGTTTTGTGCAATCCTTCATATTTTGTGAGAAATTGCCAAGAAAGCGTATATTCTGCTGGGGTACATGTAAACATATGAGCACCACTGTACATGGAACCTTTGTACCGGTAATACATAATGACTTGGTCTTTCCCATTCTGAGGATAACAAACTTAAAAGCTAAGTGCAGAGAGAGAGAGAGAGAGAGAGAGAGAGAGAGAGACTTTAATAATCCCAGAGGGGAAGTAGTTGTTGTTTGTTAGTTATTTGTTTGCTTTAGTCTGCCACTGGAGGAAAGGGATCAGGGTCAGACTGGTGTGCCGTCCGTCAGGTTCACTGTGCCAAGTTGGTCAGTAGTGCCGACTACTGTGTGTGTGTGTGTGTGTGTGTGTGTGTGTGTGTGCGTGTGTGTGTGTGTGTGTGTGTGTGTGTGTGTGTGTGTGTGTGTGTGTGTGTGTGTGTGTGTGTGTGTGTGTGTGTGTGTGTGTGTGTGCGCGTGTGTGTTCACTGTGCTGCTAAGTTGTTTCAGTAGTGCTGGCTGCTGCTGCTGTGTGTTTGCATGTGGAGGTGGAAGCTGCTTTACTAGGGTCAGTGTGCTACACCAGCGTTTCCCAAACCTTTTCTCTGGTTGACCCACATTTCAAAAGTCACACAAACCTTTGTGACTCAAGTCAAGAGGCATATTTGTAAATCACTGAATAAAGGTGTACTTGTACATTATTGAATATTAACAGGGTTATTATACTTTTGGCTGACAGTGAACTAGGGAAACGTGAGATGACCACAAAAAAACAACAACCTAGAAATGCATGCCAACGAAGCTGTTTAGTAGAACATTTGACTATGTTTCACCCTCCAGAACATTTCATCTAAATCCGTTCATAACTTATCATTACTGACAGACAGACAAACAAATCAACCGTACTGAAAACATAACTATTCTTGGCTGAAGTACAAAAAAAAAAGAAAAAGGTTTTGACCCTTTATGAAGGCCCTGAGTCCTGACCCAGTCATTGGGAAACAGGGGGCTAGACAGAGCTCTTATTAACCCCCCCCCCAGACATTCACAACTATTGGGTCAAGGGCTCTAGAGTCTAGACCAATTACAAACATCTTGCACTCACTGGTCCAAGTGGCCACATGTACACTGGGGAAACGGATGTCTTGCTCGGGTCGACAGGATTTCTGTCTGAATCATTTCACCTCAATAGAGGTCGTTTTGTGAACTAAATGGAACAAGGGAGGGACTGCAAACAAACGGTGCTCATACTGCAGTACATTTTACACATGGGACACGTGTGCCTTGTGTTGGTTTATATCAAAGGTCACTGGGATATTTGTTTGGAAATGCTGTGGCAACAGTCATGACACATATAATCACACTTCACTATCTACGAATATGAAAGCGTATGTATAGTATGTACACACACACACACACACACACACACACACACACACACACACACACACACACACACACACACACACACACACACACACACACACACACACACACACACACAGTGTTAAGGCATATAGAATACATGGTTATACTGTATGTAGTAACATATGAAGAGTTCAGATGCAAAACCCCCTAAGTGCCTTTTCAGAAAATAATCTTAATTCATTTTTATTTAATACAAAGCTATCAAAATTGCATATTTTTACATTTTATTTATGTAATATAACTATTTATATGTATTATCAAGTATATAAATGTAAACCAAACCAACAACGGGGTTCTCTAAAAATATAGAAGTGCAGGTCTTCAGAAATGGAGTTAGAGGGTTTTGCATCTGAACTCTTCATATGTAACCAATACCCTGTAAATAACTGCAAGTCGTTTTGGATAAAAGCTTCAGCTAAGTGTAATGTAATGTATTGTAATGAAATGGTTCTCTGATGTAGAATTGTACTTGTGTTATCTCTGTTTAGGATCTCCCTACAACGAGGAAGAATCCCAGAACGGTTTCACCTCCCTCAAGAGCCTCCTGCAAGGTTAGGGACCCTGTGTGTGTGTCCTGGCCCCCGACACCTTGCACGCACGCTCGCATGCACACATACACATGCATGCACACTTTCTTCACCCTTCAAGGACCTGCCTTTGCATGTACTCGTGTACACACACACACACACACACACACACACACACACACACACACACACACACACACACACACACACACACACACACACACACACACACACACACACACACACACACACACACAAAACACACACAACACTTCCCTCACCCTTCAAGGACCCGCTTTTGCATGTACACATGTACACACACACACACACACACACACACACACACACACACACACGCACACACACTCACACACACCCTTCCCTCACCCTTCTCAGGGACCCATTGTTGCATGTCTGCGCCTCATCATCCTTCTGGATGATGTGTGTGTGTGTCTCTTGTATCTGTAGGTACCTGTACCTGCCTCAGCCTGAAGCCTGTATTGATGGGAATTTAAGTTATTTTACACCTGTATGTGTATATGAACGTGTAGTGGTATTTAAAATCTCAAATCACAAGGTTTGTACTTATTCAAGTGTTTTGCCTTCTAACATACAGTAGCATGCACTGTATGTGAATTATGTGCATATGCAATGTGCAATTGTGTTTGTATTGCCTTGATTGTGATCGTGACAGTGTTTTCCCCTCAATTTTATCAAACATATCAAAATGCACATAACGTGATGGATGTATACTGTATATAACTGCTCTAAAAATAAAGGGAACTCCAAGTCAACCGTACAACTATAAAACTATAAAAACAGCCTGTGAAATCATATTCTAATGTGTGTTCACTAAAGGATTACAACTGCAGCCTTTCATGAATTGCTATCTAGGATATTTTGGAGTTCTCTTTGGGTGGTTGGGCAGGTTATACCAATGATGACTAGGTACTTAAAGCACTCAAGATATACACTATACAGTCTATATACCAATGAAAAAATGGTGAACAATCTGAAATGGTGTTAGAGTCCATGTGTTAAGGTGGGGTTGCAGGTTAACCATTTTAAGAGTATGTACCATTATGACATCACGTTGGGGGCTCCCCAGGCCCATAGGAGTCTATGTAGAATCTTAGAATCCTGGGGGAGTTCCCCCAACGTGATGTCATACCATTGAGAGTAAATAGAATGGAGGCCAAAATTCTATTTCATTGTTGAAGCCAAGTTGGAGCCAAGGTTGGACCCAAAAAGACCAAAAAATGGCCAAATCCCATTCATTCCTATGAGAGACATAAAACCCTGTATCTCCCTTAAATGCCACTCCAGGGGGATCATTTTTCGCTCAACTAGTAGGTCCCCTTGCTCTCCAACTTACCAGGGTGGTGATTTTTTGTGGTGATGTTTTATTTTAGAGAGATATTAAAAGTTAAATTGACCAATGAGCATCAGAACATGGTTTGATTGACCGTTAGAAGTCTTGTTGTTGTCCAATCAGCATTTGCGTTTGGCGTTGCTAAGGTGGAATGTAAGTTGGAATGTTCCCAAATCTGGCTTCAAAGCGTTGAATGGCAAATAGCGTTGATTTGGCGTCCATTCTATTTACTGTCAATGTGTCATACCTGCAACCCCACCTTATTTAGTGATGATGTCACATTGGGGACTCCCCCCTTTGATCTCCAGTCCCCAACATGATGTCATGCACTGCTTTATAGAAAGACAGCCCACCACCTGGGAAACTCCAACTCCCATTGTCATTGTGACACAGCACTCTACAGCACCCAAGTGTACAATGCACACTGCACACAACAAAATTGTATTTTATGCCTCACGGCCCTCACCCATGGAAGTGGGCAGCCCCCAATGAAGCAGTGAGGCTTTATGGGGAAAGCATTTTCATATTGTAGTATACAAGTACTCAACCAAACCAAATGCAATGGGTAATAGTTTAAATGTGCACTGCTAACAAGAAATTGGTGTTTAAATTTGTTTAAATCTTAACCTGCACATTCACAACCACCTTTATAGGAGCAATCCCTTTATTTTCATGAGCAGTATATTTTAAGAATATATGAAAAGAAGTTCACTTTAGTTGCCCTTCTTCTCTTTATCCAGATGAGCACTCATGACAGGTGCTGGAGTGGTGGGGAGTCTGGCGCCTTTTCTGTCTGCTGTACCCCTCATAGAGTAGCCTCCTTCTCCTCCTCCTCCTCAATTCCACCTTTACACACTACATGGATCAACAGTAAGCAAAAGAAAGAGGAAGACGCCTGTTCAAGCCCATCGTGTCTTTTCCGCTCCTCGTAGATTAGTGTCCTCCTCCTCCTCCTCTTTTTCCTCTTGCTCCTCCCTCTCACCGCCCTCTTCCTCAGGTCCACCCCTGCTGTACACGGATCAGTCATAAAAGAGAGCGGGAGGGAGAGAGAGCCCCTGTTCCATCCTATTGTCCTTGTAGAGTAGCCTCCTCCTCTTTCCTCTCATCCTCCGATTGCACACATTCATCGTTTACTTGGATCAGCAGTAGAAGACAGAGAGAGGAGAGAGTCCCTGTTTCTGTTTCATCTCATTGCCCTTGATTATTCCCTTTGACCTCTCTAATCCATTCACATGTCCCCTTCTCAACCACGTACCACAATCAACTTGTCAACTCAGCCTTGTGCCTTCCCCCCTCCAAGAGACAGACTTTTTTTGTACACAGAACGCACAATAAAAGGTCATCTAAGCCAGCAGGTACTCATAGATGATGGATTGGGGGTTTTTTGTATTGTTTTTTTTTTTTTTTTTTTACCACAATTGGTCCTCTCAAGTTGATGCTGGACTTAACAAAGTGATGGCAATATTATACAAGCGTAGCCTACCATGATCTTAGACTCTGGAGAACCCATTGCTGGTTGAACCAATGACACTTTGCAATGTGCCTTATATGTCTGTGCTCCCGTGGTACACAACGGATCCCACAGCCTGCACAGTGTAGTGGGGCTTAACCTTAGAGCTCAGACATGACTCCACCACCACCACCCCGCTCTCCATGGACTCTGAACCAGGCCATTCAACACAACAACAACAACCGCAGCAGCTGCAAGCTACAAGGACCACAGAGACAATACACAGTAGTTAGCAAAAGCACACATCCGATGCTGTGTCGAGGAAGTCAAAGTCCTGCCAAATATGTATGATACACATGGTTTATGATGAATAAATGAACCGAACAATCCTATTTTTTTAGTCAGGCTAAATAGTTTAACTAGATGTGTTAGGAGATTACAAAGCCTGTGATACGAAATATACAGTATGTCTGGCCTTCTACTATCTCCTGTCAGGTTGTATTCAGCCAGGTTCCAACTGCAGCTGTTGCCACATGGTAGGTCTTACTGTATGTTTCCCAGACCTAAACCAACAGCAAGGCATCTATTGGCCGATATTCTGATTAAAAAAAAAAAAACACTACACATGTACAGTACGTCTGTAGCAAACACAGTTAAAGTGTTCAGTTTGAACATCAAAGAAGAAATTGTGTATCTGGTGGTAGCTATAGTGTATTTCATAAAAGCAACATTTTTTGTATTGTTATTTTTTAAGACTGTACAGGTAACTTTTTCTGTTGTTGTCTGTAGGTATTTATGTGTACTATTTTAGAATAAAGTAAAACTTAAAATGTAAAAAATGTGTTTATTTTGCGTGTACTGTATGTCAACATGAGGTGCAAACTCACAGCAGTAACCAACAGGTTATAAATTCCTGAGAATTGTCAATATTGTCAAGTATTTATTTCAAAGATTTTCTCCCAGAAATGTGAGACTACTTAAGTGATAGGCTTTTTCTTTTTGTCAATCACGCAAAACGAAAGTAAATTTAAAAAAAAAAGACTTTCTTGAAAAGAGACAAAAATCATGGAATGAATGAAATCTGATTTGTGGAGACGTCTTTGTTAGCTTTCATTTTGCGTGATTGATAATACTACTACTTTTACTACTGCTACAACTACTTCCACTACTACTAATAATAATGAAAAAAATATCGATGGAAATTGATGACACTAGAGGTCATGGAATATAAGAGCAGCTTTATTTAAGAAATGTTTATACATTCTCATAAATTATCTCAAAATCTTCTCTATATCTCTCTCTCTGTGTGCATGCTGCACTACTGCAGATCATAATGGGACAGTCAGGGTTAGCATAGACAGAATGAACTATTTAACAGTAAACAGAAGGGAAATGATGCAGAATTGCTTATACTTGCTGTATACTGATAACTGATTGGAAACAAACATAATACTGTCCAAACTGTTTGGCAGTTACACACAAAATAAAACATGGTGTCCTTATTTTTGCCCCTTAAAATGCGTTTTAACCCCTGAAGTGAATTGTCATTGTGATTTGTTGGGCATTCATTTTCACCAGTTAAGCTGTGATGTGAATGAAGATGTTTCATCTGACAATAGTCATATGAAAAGCAACAGGACCAAATCTGTTCAATTTGAAAACTCCCAGCTGCAGATATTACCGTTGTGGTGAGCCTTGAAAACAAAAACAAATAAATGTTGTGCATTCAATAAAATCAATAAATTAAGTCCAGGCTTGCGGATACCTGAAGTGAGTGTTGTGTGACCACCAGTTTTGAGTATAGGTAGAGACAGGATGCACTTTGCTGAGTCTCAAGAAAATCACACTTCATTGAATTGGTTTGGTTTTTTGTTTGTTGGTTTGTATTGTTTTGTCACTGTCCAAACATTCCCAGTGTTTCCCATACATTGAGGAAACTATGGCGGCCCGCCATAGTTTAAATTTGGCCGCCATAGTTTACGAAAATGTAAAAAAAAAAAAAAAAAAAAAATAAAAAAAATAATACTTTTTTTTTTTTTAACGATATCCGTTTTTGTTAAAAACGATTTGAATTACGATTTTGAATTTCCTTCGCATTTTCCTCCTGGAGTAAATACATCCTATAGACTCTGTATTGGTTAAGTAGTCCCACGGTAACACAGAATGAGGGGAAAGCATTAGGAAGTGACCGTAAGGGTATTACAGTTGATTCATGTGTGCACACGTGTAACATCGGGTGAGTAACAGAACATGTGCGCAACGATGCGTTATGACACGCCGATATGCGAGGATCTTCGTCCAAATCGCTAGTCGCATGCATCATCGCTAACTGCGTTTACATCGCGTGCCGCGTGTAAGGGAAATGTTAGTTGTTGACATGTATGGAATTCACTTCAATTTGTGCTGTTTCTTGCTTCAGTTGTGGACAAAACGATTGGCCAAACTCACAATAGAAAGCCTTTGCTGTGCTACTGTCCCAGAGAGCTGAAAAAAAACCTTCATAGAGGAAGTCACACTTAACAGGGGTGTTCTCTCATTGCTCTCTCTCTCTCTCTCTCTCTCTCTCTCTCTCTCTCTCTCTCTCTCTCTCTCTCTCTCTCTCTCATCTCTCTCTCTCTCTCTCTCTCTCTCTCTCTCTCTCTCTCTCTCTCTCTCTCTCTCTCTCTCTCTCTCTCTCTCTCTCTCTCTCTCTCCTATTTACCCATAACAAATGGTGAATTTCTGAGCCCTTTTTAATTTGTAGCCTATACCACTGAAGGCATGATAATGCTTCATCATATTTTAGAAATAGGGCCTATGTGCCTTTTAGCCTATATACCAAATGTTTATCATTTTGAAATTGTTTCAGTTGTTTATGACTTGTGTATGACTGAAATTATCTCTGCATACTATCAGTGCTGCATTGCTTTGTAAAGATAGGCTATTCAACACACTTTAAAAACACACTGAAAAGATACGGCCATAGTAGCCTACTGAAAACATTTTGTTCATAATAATGGTGATTAATAGGGTGGTCTTGAATTTTCATACTGACATCCTTGAATTTGACTTGGTAGATCACGGCAGACCATCAACTTCAAAAGTAACTTAGATCTTGGTTAAAAAAAGGTTGGGCACCCCTGCTATAGAGAGAACCACAAGTGCTTGAAAGACAGGGATCAAAAGCCTAGTCAAGTTGTTGTAGTTTACTTGGGTTTGGGAGCAATATAAAAAAACCTTCAGAGAAGGGACAGTTGGGATGAGTTTACTAACACTCCCTAGGCTTTGTTTTACAGTTGTAATGAGTTTGGTCACAGACCTTCATTGACACAGCAGAGGAGACATCGGGCTGCATATAGAAATTAATGTGTAATGAATGTGAATATAGACATAAATGTGTAATATGTTGTTCAGCCCTTTTAATGGGAGGAATTTGAAAAAAAACTGGCCCTGTGACCAGCACCCCTCATGTACAATGTGTACGCCTACAGATATGTGTGGGGGAAAAGGCATAGCCTACCCTCTAAGACCCTTTTTGTCTATGCGTTAACAATTTCACAGTGCTCTTAAATTCTTCTTATCTCTGCTCCTATTTTGTTTTATTATTGTTTCCCAGACCCCTGCATGAGGGACGAATGAAACTGTGTTGTAAACAGAAATTATTCACTGTACTGCATTTTTTGACAATGACAATGTACTACTATTATACAAGTCATGGGTAAAATCTTATGTAGCCTTATTTCTCAAAATATAAATGGCTGAAATATAGGCCCAGGTCTACAGTTTCTCCATGCGCCAATGTCATACTGTAGTCATTGTTTTGCATTTACGCTGCAAGAATACACCCCCCCCCCCCCCCGCAAAAAAAAAGGCCCGGACAAAATAAACCCCGGCTGCCCCCATAGTTTCCAAAATTTCTGTGGGAAACACTGATTCCCAAGTGTAGGCAGCTGGCAATCTCTCTCTCACACACACACACACACACACACACACACACACACACACAATGTTTTACTGCAGTATCAAAACTACAATATCGGTGCAGTAAATGCAGTTTTTCGGAATAGAATGGATGAACAGTAGGTGGTGTCCAAAACAACATTCCTCATCCAGAACCGCTGAGCAAGGCACAGGGAGCAGGACGAGAGCAGGACAGAATGAAAGTGTGTGTGTGCGTGTGTGTGTGGCAGTTCATCTGAAATGGAGGGCTTTGAGGAAAAGACAAGAAAATGAAAGGGGAAAAAAACAGAAGACATGAAAAACGAGTAGTGCAGGCATATTTGGGGTTTTGGACTTAGTTCAGAATTCAGCAGTAGAAACGAGAGAGGCCTGTGTACTGTAGAATACCCAGATGCATCACGGGACTGTGGAGGGATAGGCACTATAGTTGGTCACATGATCTGCTTTCGCCAGCTCACCGGGGAGACAGGAGAGGAGGCCAACGGGAAAAAACGCCAATACAGAGCCACCAATCGTGAGTGACTAGTGTGGTTTGGACCAAAATTAACCTTTTAGCTTAGAATTTACCTTGTAATTTAATGAATAGGTCTGAAACACATGGAATGCCCTTGTCCAAACAAATCAGGAGATATAAACAATTCAATCATAAATATATTCTTTTAAAATCAGAAGATATAAACAATCAAATTATGAATATATTATTATTTTTATTTGATTTCTGATCCCAGTGTTGCAAATTTCCACATAATTCACTCGCTGTATCTTTCTTCTTTTTGTTGTTGATCATATCAAAACTGGACATACATTTTCTTTGGCCCCACATTGTAACAACCAGGATAGTGGATCTCTTGTCTGTATCTCTGGGATGGTGGCTTCACTGAAAGTCCATATGCCCTCTTCCACCTCCTCCTCCTTCTCCCGGGTGGCTGGACGAAGGCTGCCATGTATGGGCAAAATGTTTGTGTGTTGGTGTTGTCTGACCAGTGGGCACAGCAGGCCGGAAACCAGTTGAAACCATTGGAGGGACATATCTGGGCTGAGGAGGTCACAGAGAGATACTGTATATCAGGGTTGAGGAGGTCACAGAGATATATCAGGGCTCAAGGATATATCAGGATTGAGGAGGTCCCAGGACTGAGGAGATCATGGAACTCAGACGGACCGATGAAATATAGAGCTGAGCTGTACTGAGGGACCTTGGGGCTGGGTCTGCCTCGACTTAGGGCTTCCGCACACCGGCTCTGACAGCACTGCGGAGCACTTTCGCTTCCGACACAATTCCGACCCCCAAACCCAATTTCACACGAACGTAGCATTGGTAGTCAATGGGCGGCGCCGACAAAATAGAACTCGCCTCTAAACGCTATCCGACATCCGTGAATGTCCGCAGACATCGGCGCCAGTGTGCGGGGTTCTATTGAAAACAATGGAATCGAACTTTTGCGGAGCTGTGCTCAGCACTTTGTCGGAGCGGGTGTGCGGAAGCCCTAAGGAACCTTGGGGCTGGGGCCATCTCGCAGGTGGTGTAGAGGGATGGGATGGGACAGGAAGGGCAGGGGGCACCATGTTTTATCTTAAATAATTTACTAAAATATGTTTGATTCGGGACTGTGCTCATTCCTTCGGGTCCCAAGGGTCAATACCAATGAAATCAAAGTGACTAGTATACAGTATCTTGGTCAGAAAATTAAGACTTTCCTATTTTGTTTTTTTTCTTCTTCTGTTTCATACTGTACATTCAGAGTTGAAGGACAAAAAAAAATGCAATAACACTGTGCCATCTCCTAAGCTCCCCATTATCCCGACATTCCTCCATGGGTTCAATAAAAAAATACTACAAACCATAATTAATCTTAAGACCATAATTAAATAAATCATACCAGTTTATTACAGGAGTTTGGCTTGGTTTGCCTGTAGAGTGAGTGAGAGATATAGAAACCCCAGTACACATGGTGCCCCCCATCCTCCGCCTTAGGGACCTGGTTCAGATGCTTGGGTTGGAGGTTATTGAGGTTGGTGGGGGGTGTGTGTTCGTTTGAAGTGTGTTAATGGTTGTGTGTGTGTGTTGGGGGGCGTCTGTGTTGGGCAATGTGTATGTATGTTTGTGTGGTCATTGAAGGTGGTGTGTGTGTGCGTGTGTATGTCCTGCTCAGGCCTTCATGAGAGCGCTGACAACAGCGCGTGCGTTGAGACTGCGGAGGTCGTTGTAGGTCTGCCCCGTGCCCACGAACACGATGGGCTGCCCAGTGATGTAAGTCATGGAGATGGCAGCGCCAACCTGTGGTAGAGGGCATAAGAAAGGAGGAGGGAGGAGGAGGAGGAGGGAGGAAGAGGAAGAGGGGGGAGGAGGGGGGGAGGAGGAGGAGGGAGGAAGAGGAAGAGGGGGGAGGAGGGGGGGAGGAAGAGGATGAGGAGGTGGGTCAGTCACAACAGCTCAGAAGATTTTACTCATCCCCATAAAGACAAAACATTTTTCAAAAAGGCACAAATGTAACTTTCAGCCGCACCTTGTCATCGATGGTGTCGAACTTGGTGAGGACGATGCCGTCGATGAGGCGAGGTTTGTCAGACATGGAGTGGTCCGCCAGGGCCTGGTTAAACTTCACCTGAAGAAACCACAAAACAACAACAAATAAACATCAAGCACAACAAATACATGGTTGTATCTAGGAGGTATTCCACAAGCTCAGTGAAGTGATAAACCTAGAAAAGGTGGTAAACCTATTAGTAGATAGTCAATCGCAGATATGAGGACTCCAGGCTCTTCTATTAGCTCTATTAGCAGTAAACTCGAGAAAGTATTCTCAAAGTGGGTCGTAGCAGAAAAGGTTTGGGAACCACTGGTATAGTTGTTTTCACAGCTGTAGAGTAGAAATCCTTAATTATATTGGTCCTGCAGGAAATTAAGGAAACTGGTTTGCTTTAATGACCCGGTTCACGCAACACAGAGCAAGTTCCATTATATTTGGCATTTCAGACACATCAGATCACTAGCACCACTAATGTATAACTTGTATATCATTAATAATGTAATTTCTACTACTAATAGTTCATCCAATTTCAATTCCAATTTCAACGCAATTTCAAACCTCTGTGCTAACCCTGTTACATACATTTTTTTGACAATAAAGTACTCTTGAGTTGATCCACACAATGCCAAAGTGTAACTCGCACAATCAGCATGCAAACAAACAAACAAAAATCAATCTACAGCTGAATGGCAGTTAAACATTGCCATCCTCAGGTTGCATGTGGAACTGCTTTTTGTCTCTTATATTGCCCTGTCACCAGCAGGTGGTATCTTGTTCAAGGTAGCAGCAACATGGTCAAAAAAGTCACAGTGAATGTACCAGGTCTGCTCATCTGAACATTGAAACATGCAACAATTGTCATAAGTAAGTACTAACTTTCTAGCTATGCTAAGTGGCCCATACTATAGGCGGGCAGTAACCCATGGTTCAAGACAGTCCAGCCTGGGTCAAATCCCAATGTCACCGGTATCTCTTTCCCAGTCATTTTCTTCTTTTTTTGTGCCATAATAAAGGCAATAATGCCAAAATGTGTCAGTACACGAAAATATCATACAATACAAACAACCAATTAATTAATACATAAATACATAAAAGCTGTCAATAATAGGGGCAGCCGTGGCCTAATGGTTAGGGAGTTGGTCTTTCAATCTGGGGGTTATAGGTTGAAGTCCTACCTGACCTCGCCCTACACCTCCACCCATGGCTTAAGTGCCCTTGAACAGGTCACCTAACCCCACATTGCTCCAGGGACTGCAACCAATACCCTGTACTAAATCACTAAGTCGCTTTGGATAAAAGTGTCAACCAAGGGTGTTTTCACACCTGGTCCCTCTCAGCCATTTAAGCAAACTCAGACCTACGACCCAGCATTTTCTGTGCATATGTGTACACTCCAAAGTGTACCCACACCCGTCGAAAGTTATCTGTACTGAGAGACCTTTATTGACGTGGTCTCAGTCCAGTTCCCTTCTGAGTCCTGGCAAATTACACTTGTGTCTAGGTGTAATCACTTAATGTGAGCTCTAGAGGACCGGGTATGATCAAAACAGGACTGACAGCATAAAAGCATAACGGGACCAGAAAGAGCAATCGGTCCTTTTGGTAATACAATCACAATATGAACAAAAAACAGAACTGAGTCCTTTTGTAGTTTGGTTCACTTAAAGGGGACTAGTAGTGGTGTCAACAATAATCGATTCGGCAATGCATCGCAATGCGGGGGCAGGGCAATTCAATTCAATGCGGCAAGTGTCATAATCGATGCGGCAAGGTTCAATTACTTCCGTGGATATTTCCGGAGGAAATTAATGTTAAATTAAATAAAGCACTTCAAAGCATTGAAAACTGTAAGACTTATACAGAAAACAGCCAATAAAATGCTATTCAGTTAGTATTTGACTGCGTGTATTGCCTCATCATGACTGATGAAAAATTTCCTTTGCTCTCAGTAGAAATGTAATGCCTTGCAATGCATCGTAGAATCGAATCGAATCAAATCGAATCGCAACCTCCCGAATCGTAATCGTAATCAAATCGAATCGTGAGGGCAGTGCCAATGCACAGCACTAGGGACTAGGTGTGAAAATACCCAAAGTGCAATGTAATGTTAATAATAATATGCTAATAATAATAATAATAATAATAATAATAATAATAATAATAATAATAATAATACTAATAGTGCTATTGATAATCTGCTATTAAAAATAGCGTGCGGACTCACCAGCTGGTCGACGGCCTCGTTGCCCACCAGTGCCTCCCCAACGAACAGCACCAGGTCTGGGGTGTTGACGGCGATCAGCTTGGCCAGGGCGGTCATCAGCGGAGCGTTGTCCTGCATGCGGCCCGCCGTGTCCACCAGCACCACGTCAAAGGCCTGGTTACGAGCTGAGAGGCAAGGAGAAAACACACACGCACATTACGTAATGAATATTGACATGTACACACACATACATTATAATAGACACACACACATACATTATAATAGACACACACACATACTGTACATTATAATATACACACACACACATTATATTCACAAGTACGCACACGCACACACCAGCACCACATAAAACGCCTTATTATGAGCTGGGGTGAGGAGAAAACACACGCGCGCACGCACACACACACACGCGCGTGCGCACGCACGCACACACACACCTTAATTTAGTTAATTTAGTTAAGATCCTCAGCAATGTTGTGTTAAACAACTACCCTAATGCTAGTACCCCATGTTGACAAATACGTGCGCACACACACATACACAGACAGGGTCAAGAGCAATTCATTAATTGGTGTGTGTGTGTGTGTGTGTGTGTGTGTGTGTGTGTGTGTGTGTGTGTGTGTGTGTGTGTGTGTGTGTGTGTGTGTGTGTGTGTGTAAAGGAGGGCAGAGTAAGAATGTGAGGCTTAAGCTAATTGGAGCAGGTCCCTTGCCAACATCATGTGCTGCTCTCTAGTCTCTACTCTGCCTCCCTGACATTTCACTCTGGAACATGAGTCTCTCACTCACTCTCACAACACTTTGTGTGCGGGTCTGTATGTGTGTGCGTGTGTGTGCGTGCATGCATATGCAGTTAGTTACCAAAGGACTCCTTGCCATACCTTGTCTCGAAGAGCTGTACAGTGGTGTGTGTGTGTGTGTGTGTGTGTGTGTGTGTGTGTGTGTGTGTGTGTGTGTGTGAGTGCATGCGTGCACAAGTTACCAAAGGCTTCAAGACTTCCAAAGCCTTGCCATGGCCCTTTTCGAAGAGCTTGGTGTGTGTTTGTGTGTAGTTACCAAAGACGATAGCCTCCATGGCTATGCTGGCCGCAACCTTCCCATACACCTTCTCGAAGAGCTGTGCAGCTGTGTGTGTGTGTGTGTGTGTGTAATTACCAAAGGCGATAGCCTCCATGGCGATGCCGGCGGCGTCCTTCCCGTAGCCCTTCTCGAAGAGCTGGACGGCGGGGCGTCCCCCGTGCTGCTCGGGGGGGTGGAGGGAGTTGAGGCGGCGCTGGTGGGTACGCAGCTGCTCCACCGCCCCCGCGCGGAACGTGTCGCACGCCGCAATCAGCACACTGAAGCCGTTCTCGATCAGCCAGAACGAGATCTGAGGTGGGAGGGCGGTGGACGGGGACCAAAAATGAGTGACATTTAGTACAGGGCATTGTTTACAGTTCCTGGAGCAGTGAGGGGTTAGGTGCCTTGCTCAAGGAATGAATATGTGTGTGCGGATATGCATCTGTGTCTCTCCTCACCGTGGGGAGGTTGGTGGACTTGCCAACGCCGTTGATGATGCAGAAGGGGCGTGTGTGTTTATGCCTATGGATGTGTAGGAATGTGTATTTATATGCATCTGTGCCTATATGCATGTGTGTGTGTGTGTGTGTGTGTGTGTGTGTGTGTGTGTGTGTGTGTGTGTGTGTGTGTGTGTGTGTGTGTGTGTGTGTGTGTGTGTGTGTGTGTGTGTGTGTGTACACATGTCCATATGTGTGAATGTGTGTGTACATGCATGTGTCTCTCCTAACCTTGGCGAGGTTGGTGGACTTGCCCACTCCGTTGACGCCGCAGAAGGTGATGACGAAGGGCTTCCTGTGCGAGCGCGCCTCCATGACGTCCCGCAGGATGTCCACGCGCCGCTTAGGCTGCAGGATCTGCACCAGGGACTCCTGAAGAGCCTGCTTCACGGTCGAGGCCACAGCTACATACACATACACACGTAGACACAAACACACATGTAGACACAGAAACACACAGGTTAGGTATGTGATTTAAAAGATGCAGTTTCACAGTTGAGGCCACAGCCACACACACACACACACACACACACACACACACACACACACACACACACACACACACACACACACACACACACACACACACACACACACACACACACACACACACACACACACACACACACACACACACACACACACACACACACACACACACACACACACCATGGTCTACATGTGGCAACTTCTCCTCTAATTCACGTCAATAAAACCCTTAACAACTGCCACTTACTAAATAAACTAACATTAAGTCGTGGCTGGCCCCATCTGAAGAAACTGATCTCAATACATACAATGTAATGGGAACCAGATTCTGGGCCGCTTCTATCCCTGGGCCCATACCCATTTGCCCCCCCTTTGGTGGCGGGCCTGCTTACACACAATTAGCACCGCTGCGCTTTCTAGTAGTTGCAGAAGGTGGACGGCACTGGCGGTACTCTTTCATCTGGTGGCCTCAAATTAAAATCCCATCTCAAGAGATCCAGCATGTCTCCTGCTAGACATGATTGCTACTTTCACTGCATGGGGAGAGACTAAAATAGAATGCCAATGTGGAAAGTAGACCAAAGGTTCTAATCAGGGCCAAAAAAAGTCTAAAATACAGAACAGCTACTGAATTTCTTACTTAATGTACAAAGTACTTTGCTTTCCAAGGGAGGGGCGTAGTGCAGTCATTAGGGAGCTGGACTTCAGTTCAGAGGGTTACAGGTTCGAATCCCACCATTACCTTTCCCCACCTTAGTTCATGGCTGAAGTGCCCTTGACCAAGGTACCTGACTCCACATTGCTCCAGGGACTGTAACCAATACCCTGTACCTAGCATAACTGTAAATGGCTTTGAATAAAAGCACCAGCTAAGTGTAATGTTATAATTAAATTAAATAAAAAAAAACATCACACAATTACCTTTGAAAAGAAAAGAGGAGTTTCAATGCAACTATTGACAGGAAAAGTGGATGAAGCCTCTTTTCTAATATGCCCCCTTCTCAGTTGTGTACAAATAGTTGGAACAGGTCATTTCAAAACTATACAAACAAGCGGAGCAGCACAGGGCAGTTCGACCTACCCTCATGCATCAGCCTGTTTAATTTCACTTCTAAGAAAACAAGTTGCTGCAGTGAAAAGTAAAAAGCCCAAAGGACACTAGGTGGCGTTAGCTAAGTCTGACCTACAGTACGTGCACCAATGGACCCCAACCTTAACACTGCAACCCCTCGCCAGTTTGCCATGTCTTGTGATGTTTAATCTACTCTACTCTACGCTACGCTACTCTACTCTGGAGCCAGGCAGGGCCGCTGACAGCATTTGCCAGGCCCAGGGACCAAGTCATCTAAATGAGCCCTCCACCCAATGCATACAATGTAATAATATAAGGACCAAATTCTGGGCCACCCTCTCCATGGGTCCGGGGACAACAACCCCCTTTGTATTTGTTCCCCCTTGTCCGCTTCCCTAGACCCAGGACAGGGGCAGGTTGTTTTCCAGCCAGTCAGTGGCCTTGACACGTGGGGTTGGTTTATCACCTGTTATCACTATGGGAGAGGACACCTGCTCCACACGTGTGCAGTGAGAACTCACCCAGGTAACAAACACCAATGAGAGACAGTGATACTCCAAGTGGCCACTTGAGGTGAATGTAGTTGTGTGTGTGTGCGTGCGCGCGCGAGCGTGTGTGTGTACACAGAGATACAGTGATCAAGATACAAAGACAGGCATGCATGTTTATGCGTAAGAAAGAGAGAGATAGAGCCGATGCCTGTGCTTTCATCGGTGTGTACCTAGTGTGAGTGTGTGTGTGTGCGTGTGTGAGTGTGTGTGTGTGTGTGTGTGTGTGCGTGCGTGCGTGTGCACTCACTGGTGAAGGTTCCCATGACTTTGCCCTCCAGCTTCTTAGCCACAGAGTCGCAAAGCTGGGAGGCAATTTCAGCTGCTACATTCTTAGCTGCAGACACAAACACAGGAAAACAATAAATACACAAATAATAAATAAAAACACATATAAACAAATAAGCATACCATTAAGAAAATAAACCAATAAAGAATATAAACCAATCAACAAAAAATTAAGAAAAACCCCATGAATAAAACTGGAAATGCACTCAGAGAGTGCAGACCTCCGCCAAGGAAGCTGTTTGATAGACCATTTGACTAATTACACTCTGATTTATTTCCACTCTTTCTGCATTATTTTTGTGGAGTTAGAAACTGGAATGTCAAAACTCGCTGTTTAAATCGCTGTTTAAATCCTGGATGCTGATTGTGATTCGGATCATCACCAAAATTCAATCCCTTGTTCCTTTTGTCATTTCCAGACAGACAGACAGACAGACAGACAGACAGACAGACAAACCAACGAGACCGAAAACATAACCCCCTTGGCGGAGGTAAAAACAACTCCAATTATGATCATTCACTTTCACCTTTACCACAATAGACGTTAAAACATATTGATTACACAACACACAAAACACTTGCACCGGCCGGCTGTGTTTTGGCTGTAGTGCCACAAAATGCTACTTGGTCAGTGGGAAACACTGTGCCGCACATTGAAACAATACATGGAATAAAAAAAAATTACATAAAAAAAAAACTTTGGATAAAAAACATGAATCTGGTGAGTTGAGAATCTTACCGATGAGATGGTCCCTCATCTTATCCAGAACGGGCTCCATGTCGTCCACAGTAAGACTCTTGGAGCCCACCAGGCCTTTCAGCATGCCAAACATGCCACCAAAGCCACCGCCACGCTTGGCCCTGCGCAGGAAGACAACGTTTTTGAGGAAACATATGTATAAAAAAATCAGACAGTTTGCTCTGCAAAGGTCATCCAATGGTTGCCCACTCCCCCCTGCTTTGGAGGTTGCAGCTAGCTGTATCCCCAGGTTAACCCCTTGGTGCCCACTCACACTGGGTCCATTCCAATATGCACACTCCCGTCCTCCACTTGAGCTCGTTTCCTCGCCCCGCCTCCGTGGAGAAAACAATTAAGGTTCCCATTTGACAAGCTAGCCCCAACAACTTTTGGGGGACTGCTTTTCATTCACCATCCCAATTGCACATGAGACAAAGGACATTAGAATTGTGCTTTTGCAAGATATTGAACATCATCGTGAGGTCACAAGCAGGCAAGTGAGCAAGGGAGGACAGAAGTCCAAAGATTGGAATCCACACACTGCCTTGGCGGCTGCCGCAGCTAACTGTATCCCCTGGTTAACCCCTTGCTGCCCACTCACCCTGACTTTGCGGCAGCCACGTTGGCCACCCTCTCCTCCTCTTCCTCCTCCTCCTCCTCCTCCTCTTCTTCCCCCGGCTCGCTGGAGTCATAGTCCACGTCCTGGAGGTCACCAGCCATGGACGGCAGCTGAGGGACCTGTGGGAAGCAAAGCATGATGGGCATTCCCTGATGAGAATCATGTACATGGACCATGCATCGGCCAGAGGCTAAACATCAAGCACGCTTGGTCAAGGCTGAATGCCACATAAATACATGCAATAGGGAGGAAAAACAAGGAGAGCCTAGATTCTCTTTTAATGTTTTGCTATTTAGTGTAGAGAGACCATACTAACCATCTTTCAGCTGAATGTGTGCAGAAAGCCAACATTGGCCAGAGTCAAAATCATTGTCCATAAAACCTGCGCACCGGCTCATCTTGCTTTGGATAATAGTGTCATGGAACATACCAAGTGTATTGTGATGTATTGAGCTGTGTCATGTGTACGTGTAATGAAATGCGTTGTAGAGTTACGTTTGTCTTGTGCTTAGTGTGATGTAATATTATGTAATGTAGTGCCATTGTAATGTAATGTAACTTAATGTCATGTCATGAGTGCGATGCGTACCGGCTCCACTGGCTCCCCGTTCAGGCCTGCTGGGTCGTTGGAGCCGTTGGGCTTGTTGCTGTAGTCCAGCTCCTTGGCGTTGGTGTTGCCGTTATCCCACACACGCTTCACCTTAGCCTTCTTCTTGTCCTCCTTCTCCTTCACAGGCTTGGGGGATCTGCAAAGCAGACAGACAGTATAGGACAGTTAACTAATGTGTGTGTGTGTGTGTGTGTGTGTGTGTGTGTGTGTGTGTGTGTGTGTGTGTGTGTGTGTGTGTGTGTGTGTGTGTGTGTGTGTGTGTGTGTGCATGCATGCATGTATGTGCGTGTGCGCATTTTCAATAACCTCTGTGTAGAGTGTAGGTGTATGTGTGTGTGTGTGTGTGTGTCTGTGCTTGTGTATCCTGATCCTCTGTGTAAGTTTGTGAGGGAGGGTGTGTGTGTGTGTGCGTGTGCGTGTGCGTGTGCGTGTGCGTGTGTACGGGCGCGTGTGTGTGTGTGTGCACGTTCAATAACCTCTGCGTAGAGTGTAGGTGTTTGTGTATGTCTGTGCTTGTGTATGCTTGTATAAGTACTGTATAAGTATCTGTATAAGTGTGCATGCCTGTGTGTGTGTACTGAACTGTACTTGGTGGTGGTGGCGCTGCCTCTGGTCATCGTGTGTGTGTGTGTGTGTGTGTGTGTGAGTGTGTGAGTGTGTGAGTAGAGAGAGAGAGTAGAGTAGAGTAGAGTAGAGTGTGTGAGTGTGTGTACTGTACGTGGTGGTGGTGGCGCTGCCTCTGGTCATCTTGCGTGTGTGTGTGTGTGTGTGTGTGTGTGTGTGTGTGTGTGTGTGTGTGTGTGTGTGTGTGTGTGTGTGTGTGTGTGTGTGTGTGTGTGTGTGTGTGTGTACTGTACTTGGTGGTGGTGGTGCTGCCTCTGGTCATCTTGCGCATCATCTCCTCGCGTTTCAGCTGGATGAGTTCCTCCTTCGTCAGCTCCTGGTTGCCGTTGGCAACCGTGGCTTTCTTGGCAGTGGGTGGGGATTTAGGCTGCGCTGCGCCCGCACCCTCTTCCACTGCTGAAATACGACAAGACACATAAACGCATGCACGCAAATTCCAACTGTGATGTGCACTCAAAGCAATCTTTTTTTTATATTATTATCCATCGTGTAAAATTGAAAGAAAAATGTCTGCACACTTAAATCCCCTTTGTGTTCTTTTTAATAGGCCAAGCTTTCGGTCTACTGACCTTCCTCAGGGCTCAGTTACAGTTAGGGTAACTGAGCCCTGAGGAAGGTCAGTAGACCGAAAGCTTGGCCTATTAAAAAGAACACAAAGGGGATTTAAGTGTGCAGACATTTTTCTTTCAATTTTACACAGTTTTTGTTTATGTTTGGCACCTTTTAATCGAGAGTGTGGTGTGATCCGGCTTTACACATATTATTATCCATCAAAAAATTATAGTATTATATCACATCATATATTATGAAGTATTACATTATACCTTCTACTTTGGCATTATTATCCATCTAAAAAGCTTACGATTATATCACATCTTATGTTTTTAAAAGATTTTTTTGGCCTTTATTATGACAGGACAGTATGAGAGGAGACAATAAACTATTATGAGAGAGAGAGGCGGGGTAGGGCTGGGAAATGACCCCTGCCGGACTCGAACCGGGGTCCCCGTTGGCATGTACTGCAAACCCAAAGGTGGGGGGCTTATCGCTTTGCGCCACAGCGCCCACTATATCATATCTTAGCTTATACAGTATCATCTCATACCTTCTTTTTTGGCATTTTTATTCTTCTTGCCCTTCTCCTGCTCCTTGTTCTTGTCCCCTCCCTTCGTCTCGATCATGGACTTGACCGTCTTCTGGGACTTCTGGGACTGTGTGAAGGTCCTCATCGCCACCGGCTCCTTCGCACGGCTGCTCTCCTCCGCCTCACTGTCTCACAAACACAAACATGGACGCACATACAAGAATAAGCTCACAGGCACAGTGGTGTGTGTGTGTGTATGAGAGAGAGAGAGAGAGAGAGAGAGAGAGAGAGAGAGAGAGAGAGAGAGAGAGAGAGAGAGAGAGAGAGAGAGAGAGAGAGAGAGAGAGAGAGAGAGAGAGAGAGAGAGAGAGAGAGAGACCTCTATGATCTGTGACTTCCATGAAGTGGCTGAGCAACACGTGCTGTAAATTTACAGTAACTTACCGCAGCAGCATGTTGAAGTCGTCCCCAAACTCAAAGTTGTTAATGAGATATTTGATGGCGCCCCTCTGCTCCAGTTCGTTCTTATAACGATCCCTGAAGTGAAGCTGGACGTCATCTATAAACTTGTCCACATACGTCAGCATGAGGATTTTTTGAAAACCCACCTGTGCAAGTGAGAGAGCGATAGTTAGCAATATTCTTATGAGGTATGTTGGGGGGGCTTTTGCCATTACTATGGCGGTGGACAGCACAGGAAATGGTTGGGAGAGAGAGATGGGGGAGGTCTGGGAATTAAGTTACTTTGAGCCGGAATCAAATCCGGATCCCCCGCATAACAGGAAGGTGCCTTGGGTGCTTGAGCCACGGCCAAGGCCATTATGCATTAGGCCTACTACTCCTTTGCATCTAGCAGACGCTTTTTATCAAAAGTGACTTACAACAAGATGGCAATATGCAGTGTAGGGAAATGCAATTAGAATATTTGGAAAACAATTGAGTTGGTAAACATTGGAGTTGGTAAACAATGCAGTTAGTAAACAAGAGTAGCACAATTTCTTCCTCATGATGGTCCAGTTCAAAAGGAAGTACAGGGGCCTACACTAAGGAGCTGGTTCAGGTTACGTAAAGCAGGTTAATTTGATTTACCTCTTAACTTAACCTGGTTTACTCCTGAACCAGCTTCTTAGTATACATCCCAGTAGGCCTACAAAACTGACCCAAAACCAAGCAAGGTATATAGGTTAAGACATGTGAGACTCACCACAAACACAAGCTCAAATTCGTTATCGAGCTTGTATTTTAAAGTCAATGCATTGTGGTTGAAGGAATTGTTGCCACTGCGCTCCTGAAACCAGATGGGGAAAAGACAATAAGACACACAAATGAAAACAACTCACTGAGCTGTATTTACAAGCAATGACTAAGGTCATACAGAAATATTTTGAGGAGGGCTGTTTCATACCTAGTTCTCATACTCGTTTGCATCTAGCAGACACTTTTTTATAGAAAGTGACTTACAACAAGATGGCAATATGCAATGTAGGGAAATACCGTTAAAATGGTAAACAATGGAGTTGGTAAACAATACAGTAGGCTAGGTCCTGATTTTATGAAATTAGGCTATGTTATGATCACTTCCAGTGTGCTCTTTTTAAGGACTATTTACTGTAGTTTAATGACAATACCTTTTTTTTACCTTTTCATTACATATAACAACACAATTCACGTACAGTAGTTTATTCAAATCCTACCATGGTCTTATCTCAGGATTTAGTTATTCGGACAGCAGTAAGAACACAGGTTGGAAAACACACGTTTCAACGGCGTGTATACAGTAGGTGAGTATAGCATGACTTTTCCCTTGCGAAAAACACGACTTGTGGCGTAGAACCCATGACCATCAAGAATTGCGCAATGTGAGCAGCATGTAGCAAGCTGTGTAAGAAGCTAACGTTACCAACTAAGCTGTTGCACTGAGACTGACCAGCTGGCAGTAAAACTGACACTTTATAAGCGGCTAACTCACGTTTTAAGCCATTCGGTTGTCGGTCTATTTGTGAGCATCAGTGCTGAGATTGTTGCAAAGCTACAAATTTGACAGCCAACTCTGTGGGCCACTTAGCGTTAATTTACACAGGCAGGCAATATGTCACCTAACAACATGGCGTTATCAATTCCTCTTTCTGTTTATGGCCAAAAGTAAAGGATTGCAATAATGTACCCTTGAGCACCCTCCGACTCCCCGGTTGGTTACATTACAATGTTTAACACAGACAACTTTAGATGCTAACTGCATCACAAACAGGTTAGCCTCCTAGCAATTGGCTTAGCAGCAGGCATGGTGTGATGGACTTCAACTTGTATATCGTTGCAAATAAGTTACTACTGGTCTCGGCCTTACCTGCAGGATGACAGATCGGATGAGAGCGTTGACAGGTCCAGCGAAAGACTCAGCAACACCAGCTCCCTGAAAACACCACAACACTATGCCCCCTTTACTGAAGATGGCGAAGAAATCCAACATTTTGCCGACAGGGACTCAACTTAATCACAAAAGGAACTACTAACACTACCAAACACAATTAAAACATAAAAATGAAACACAAAGATAATAAATTAAAGATCCGACGTGAACGTCTGTGGCTTATTTCTTATACAGGGAATATAATCAGTCACTTTCCCTGACCAAAAATATTCCCCTGCTTGGCTTTTCCCACACTGTTTTAGACACGTCACTTGCAAAATGAACAAGGAAGTGACGTGTCCCTACGTCAGGATAACAAGCAAACAACGCCACCTGGCGATGATACTTGGCATGTAAACACAGTCATGTGCTCTCTGATAGTAGTCAAGTCAAGTAGGTTTTATTGTCAATTTCTTTACATGCACTGGTCATACAAAGAATTTGAAATTACATTTCTTGCTTTTCCATACAGACATAGACTAATCTAGGTAAGGACATAGACAGTATAGACATAGACAGTACTTATACATGGACTTAAGACAGTATGGACATAGACAGTGCTCATACAGACATTTAAAGTGCAAGACTGGACAACAGAAGACTTGTAGAGGACATACATTAAGAGGTAATTGTTGTGCTTTTGTGCTTTTCCTAGAGTAGCCCATATGCCCATATGTCTGGTGCTGCAGTCAGTCTGATGTTTGGAAAATCACTTATCTTTTGTCTGATTACTGAATAATGATCTATAGCCTACATGCCAAATATATAAAGGCTACTTGGCCTACTAGGGCCTATAAGAAGCCAATGTAAAATCCCTTATCAAACTAAATAAGAGAGCCATGTAAAACAGACTAGGCCTATTAGCCTACATGCTAAAATATCATTATTAATTCATGCTGAGTAGGCTACCTCTACCAAGGCCTTACTGCTGCCCAAAAGGATTTCAGTTACACCAAGTATTCAAACAAGTGTCCTGACATAGCCCATACCATGCATTTCTCATCACTTTCTTCTAACTAGTTTAACTCTAGGACACAATTCACTATTGTACTGGATCTGCACTACCCCATAAGAACACACACACACACACACACACACACACACACACACACACACACACACACACACACACACACACACACACACACACACACACACACACACACACACACACACACACACACACACACACACACACACACACACACACACACTGTACCAGGGACTGCACCTACCTGCACTACCTCAGTCCTGGAACATACACACACTATTGCTGCTGTCACTGTTATTATTTCTATTACTGTAATGTCTACACTTTTAAAAAAAATATATTATCTTGTGTTTACATGTTAAATGTTGGTGTTAAATGTTTATTTGTACTCTATTTATTATTGACAACTTATTGTTACCAGTCCACCACTGTTACTGTATCAGTCATGTCTTGCACTTTACGTCAGTCTGTAAAATGTCAGTCTTGTATATGTCTGTCCTGGCATGGTATAGAGAGAAAACGTAATTTCATTTCCCTTGTATGTCTTGTGCATATGAAGAAAGTGACAATAAAAGCTGACTTGACTTGACTTGACCAAGCCATTCACTCAGAATATATTATGTTAACATATCACTTTCCCCCATATCTGACTATTGTACATCAATAGCCTACAGCTATGATTACATATAAAACCTGTTTTTGACAGTTGTTGAAGTGATGCACATGCCCCCATTACACAGTCATCAATGAATTTCCTTTGGGAAGAAAGGTGGACATACCTGAGAGGCCTATCGGCTCACGCTATGTAACCAGTCTAGAGTTTACTGTGTGCATGTTTGAATTCCAGATATTGTATGCTGAAGGTATTGTTATAGCATTGTAAAGGCTATGTTTATGATTTTAGAGGTGGGATAAACAACAATGGCCAAGCATGCGTTAAGACATGTCCCCTAGCTGTGATAAACTTATTTTCAGGATGGCAACATCAAGTTGTAATGTATAGCCTATTACTGTGTACGGTTGTAGTAGTGAAATACTGTGGAATTTTTGTTTTGTTATTTACGTATTCATTTATCAATCTTTTTTACCAGTAGTGATGTGTTCGACTGGCAAAATTATGAGGCTACTAGTGTGATGAGACAAGTGATGGCAATGAAGACAAATAAAGGCACACGAGGACACCATCATATCACAATTTGTATTTATAGAGGAAAGGACTGTACAGAGTCAAAGATTGTAATTTTGGATCTGCTTTATACAACATTCATTCATTCGTTCATTTCATTTCATTCATTCTCCATTATTTCCATGTACGTGTGTCACCCTTGTACAGTGATTGTAAGCAAAGGGATGAGACGGTAATCATGCAGAGATCAGTATCATAGTTAGGACTATGTAATTCATGCAACTCTCCACCCAGTGTGTCATGGTTTGCATTGTTTTTAAATAATTGTTTTATCATTCTTTTTTTCTGTTGTTACTGTATTATCATAAATAAAACTCCCCCCATTCATATTTTTATAATTGTTAAAACCCACTGTCTCCTTAAATGGAACAGCAGAAACAAAACCGACGAACAAAAAACAAACAAAAAGAGAAAGAGAGAACATTTTCTTTTTTTTTCTTTTGAGAAAATACTTTAAGCAATTACAATTTGTACAGGTCATCAAACCACTGAGCTTAAAAGTTGGTGCTTCAGGGTCAAGACAGTAGAGAGGCAAGCCAGTGGCTCCAAACTAAAGTAAACAGTCTTCCCTCGATACTCACCCTAACCAGGGCCGAGTTCCCCAAAAACACTAGTACTTAAAGGTGCACTGTGTAGGATTGTGGCCATAGTGGGTACTGCAACTATGCAGCTCACTGTGCTGCCTGCTTTTGATCTTTTTAGGAATAGTAGCCTCTTAGTGCAGATGGGGTTGCCAGCGGGCCTATTCACTATTTGCTGTAAATACACAACTTCACCATAACAATATTGCTACGACATTATCGAGAGCCTTAAGTAACAGATTAAGACATAGCCATTACAATTTTGATGACAGTAAGGTTATAACATAGGCTCTGCGCTAAGGGGTTAACTGAGTAATAAACTAATATTTATTAGTATGACCAAAGCACAGTTTTGCAGCTAAAAATGTCTATTTCTTGAAATTCCAAATGGCTGACATGGAGAAGATCCACATTTTCATGAATGAAAAGTGCAGTTTCCTCAGTCATAATGAATGCAGAATTTGATGGTGGTGGTAAGTATTCGTGAAAAGGCAACATTTGTGAATGAGCAGCATGAATTCTGGAAATAAACTACCACATTTTTTACACAGTGCACCTTTAAGTATGGTTCCCCTTGGCAATAAATCAGGGATAGGTCTCACATCATCACTTTATACATTCACTACTTTTCCTTGCACATACATTATGTGCAAGCATTTTATCCACATGTGCAAGGAAAAGTATTGTACCTGTATGTTTAAACTTTAAGTGATACCTATACCTATCCCTGATATATTGCCCAAGGGGCACTTCATACTGAAGTAGGGACTTCTTAAGTTAAAGTACTACTGAAGTGTCTCTGTGGAAATCACCCTAGACTGACTCCAACTGGGGCCTCCTCTCAAATTCACTTCCAGAAGCTAACATACATCATGCTATCCTCATCCTCAAACAAACAAACAAACAAACAAAAATCCCACTGGCCCTACTTCCACTCATCGGAACTTTGTTTTGAAATCACTGATATCAGTTACACACCAAGAGCTTGCACTTCTGGTGGAGCTTCTTTTCTAAAGGTTGCACTTATGGTTGAGCTTCTTGTCTGACAGAAACTAAAGTAAACAACAAATAGGTAAAATGGGAGTCAAGAAACACACCAAAACCCCACAAGGACGTGGAATAGTTTCCCTACTAGCACAGAAGTCAAGTGAGTCAGTATGTTTAGCCCTGAAAACACTGTCAGGCCCCTGTCCACACACAGCTAATGGTCAAGACTGGACCAGTGGGCTGGGCGTCAGTACGGGTAGCTGCAGACTTGCCTGGGACTGCCTGTAGACTACACACACTATAAAATTGTGCTTTCCTACGAGTCGTCTGTGTTCATGCCTGCACCTGTATTTGTTATGAAGGGCAGTGAAATCAAATTGCTTTGTTGTTGTTGTTGTGTTAAGACTACAAGTTGCTGGTTATGTTCACCTAAACGATGCATTCAAATTAAACTTCTATGCTTCATGTACTACAAAAAAGCACTGTGACGTGTAATAAAAAAAAAACACACATTCATGAATTACTACATCCCTTCTAAACTGGTTGAAAAAAAGCCAATCTCACTGAGCTGCACCAATACATTAGCCATGTTTTGGTAGAAACTCATCCGTATGGATGCTATGGAAACCTGAAAAGATGAATGATGACAACAGAGCATCATATTCAGTAATACATACAGTACCTACTGAAAAGACACTGAGATGGCGTGGAACTTGTGTCATCCCTACTAAGCAGGGATGGATTATGATTCCATGGGCCCCTGGGCCAGACAACAAGAAAGGCCCCCCTGAGTGGGTGCTGCTACTGTACTAAATGATTCAGGGTTTTAGGCCAGATGTGAGATTCTATGTTGTTGGAAGTATGGGTGTAGCCCTCTGAGAAAACTGACAATATAGTTGGTAAAAGTGTGATTTTAATAAAACGTGGGAATGGAAATATAGAGGCCTGCAGAGCCCCCTTGACTCTTGGGCCCCTGGACCTGGGTCTGGGCCCGGTAGGCCTGTGCAGTAATCTGTCCCTGACACTAAGAGCAGGGACCATAAATAAATAACAACATAGAGCTACAGTCTCTTAGTGAAGGCAGTGAACTAAGTGAATTTCTACACTATACTGTACTGTACCAACCAACGACCACAATCCTTAACTCACTTTCCCACCCGTCATTCACCAAGTTGAAATATATTGTGTGTAAATTTGTTTATTTATGTAAAATATAACGCTGTATTGTAAAGCACATTGAATGATAACTGAGTATGATAGTGTGCTATATAGATTTTTTTAAATTATTTTAATTCTAAATTTTACTGTAAGTCAACATAAAGAAATGAGCATTCCCTCCTTCAACATAAAGAAATGAGCATGGCATTCCCTCCTAGCTATCAGACCCTGAGGCACCACTCACTGCTAACCTGGCCACCTAGACAGATACAGCACTGTGCAATGGGGTAGCAATTTAGTGCAAAGAAAAAAAGTTGCATAAATTTCTCTTATTCTCGCATTGTTGACACACACCGTATCCCATTACACTCCCCTTTACTACTCCCCAAGCTTCCTTAACCAGTTGTCAGTATATTCTCAACACTGCATTGCCACCCTCCTTTCATAGGAGAGACTCATTTTGTTAAAAAATAGGACTTTGTACCAAAAATCTATAGAGTAAGAAATGAAACAAAACAAAAAAAAAGAGAAAAAAGGGGAACCAAAGAGGGAAAGCATTATGGTCTGTCAGGACAACAAAAACCTGCCCACTTACTTCATTCTTTTATCAAGAAAAGCCCCGCAAATTGTAAATGACAAAACAGAAACAAGTGATTTTTTTTAGAAGCATTTTAGACGTTGATGCAATTGCTTTATCCTAATGCAGTTTGGGATTAAAAAGGTTTTCATTTACAGATATAAAGACACACACCTTTTCAGATTTTTTTTTTCTAAAAAAAAGAAAAAAAAAGAAGCATGTAGATAGAGGTAACTCCCCTCTTTTTCTTAGTCTCTGTGTGTCACTTAGATTTTGTCACTTTGCAAAACCAAAAGACCTGCATTGCTCATGTTTAGAATCTCCGCACTGGTAATAAAGATGGCATTTAATTTCAAACAAGTGTGCATGGTCACTTAAAAAATGACATGTTACACATTATATACAGATTATTCTCAAGCATAAAGCAACCCAAAGGAGATTTTAAAAAAACCTAGCAAACAACCGAACTATCAAACACAAAGCCAACGACAAATGAAGAGTGCAAAATGTCTCCTCGTCCAGTTTTCGAGGAGACAGGTTAATAACAGTGTACTGAGCAGTAACCCTGTTAGTGCAAGCTTTCAAATGGCCAGCATAGTGCCCCCTGCTGGGCCTAAGGCCAAATGACCCGACTCTGGGTGGCTACCCGTCTGCCTGCACAGATAAGACCATCACAGCTGATCCCACCCCAGAACATGAAGAGTATTATTAGTATTATTATAATATCATAATACACCACACTCACTAGTGCTCACAAGTACATTGGTGATCTCTGCTGAAGATGGCGCATTATCCTTAGTGTAAAAAAACGTATGCAGTGGGAAGTGACACATAAATAAAATGAAAGTAAAAATAATACAATAAGTAAACAAAACAAAACCAAAGATTGACAAGATGCATGTTGCATGTAACCATGGTGGCATGAGTCATGCAGTACAGTAGATTTCCATATTTGTCATTCGCATGTACCGTGGTGCATTACTGGAGAAAATGACACAGAAGTTAAGTACAGTGAAAAGTAGCTTCGCTTCGGGGACTGGACTGCCTCACAAAAAAAAATTGTGGCCTTCTTGCATAACTCGTCTGATCGAAGCATGACACGCCAAACAGCCCACAACTCAGTGCAATGTCCTGATATGAGTGAAAAAAACACCACCAAACGGATTTGTCTACAGTGTTTTTTACAATACGACAAACCCCTTTGGCTGTATATGGCTTTGCTGTGCTGATTATTTGGGTACTTTTTTTTCTTTAAAAAGATACAAACACTGACAAGAGACATGAACTGACTGCGAGGGTGTAGCACACACACCCACGCATACGAATCAACAAAGATTTCAAACACAATTTTTGCGATTTTGCCATGGCTGTGGAATAATGCTGTGTTATACAGTATCACCAACTTAACTAAACAAAAATAATCATTTATTGAGCTTTCTTTCCATTTTCTACATATACATTTATATATTTTTATAATTATTGTGAAAAATATGCCCTTTGTGATGTGTTGAAGTTGACATAAACGGAACGACTGGCTGGTGATGTCAGCCATGCATGGAAGACCAAAGAGAAGATGATGATGGGAGAAAAATGCCAACACACACCTGAGATATGGACACCATAGATGTGGTGAGTTGTGACACATGCATACTCTGACACACACGCAAACACACACACACACACACACACACACCAACACGGGAACACACATATACACCTTGATACACTCACACACATACACACTTGCAGTAAAGACCAACACAACACACGCACGCACGCACGCACACACACACACACGCACGCACACGCGCGCGCACACACACACACACGCACACGCGCACACACACACACAAATAAGACACAGAAAACATTATTGAAAAAGGATTCATTACTAACACATGTTCTCCAACAAAAGGCCACTCTTTCAAGAAGAAAACAATAAAAAAAAGAAACACATTTTGGCATGTATTCATTCTCTTGCTTAAGACTGAGTATATACGTACGTCAGCGTCAGAACATTTAAACAGAAAGACATATACGGTGCAAACATACACATATGACTCTCTTCTCTGACCATGAGAGATACCAACCATACACAACGAAAAACCCAAAAATATATATTTAATAAGAACAATGTCATGAGCTACTTCTTGGTAATATCTGCAACTGCAATCCCTCCTAACATCTCCACTTACAATACAGTAATCCAACACCGATCAGGCGCAGTGAGCCTCCATGCCACCAGAGGTCTCTGTTGTTGTACCTGGGCAAAAAGCACACGTCATGGCAGGAGTCCATCGCACTGCTGGGGCCTGTGACACTGGCACAGAGAGAGGACCTGGCCAGCCGTCTGGTCCCACGCTCACGGCATGGCGAACCAGCGGGGCAGAGAGAGAGAGAGAGAGAGAGAGAGAGAGAGAGAGAGAGAGAGAGAGAGAGAGAGAGAGAGAGAGAGAGAGAGAGAGAGAGAGAGAGAGAGGAGGGAGTGTGAGGGGGACTCAGCGCCACAGTGTGCTGCGCGCAGCCCCACAGCACCGCTGCATGGTCTCATCACCACACACTGGTATTCTTCTTTTGTTATTGTTTTTGTTTGCTCTGGTGACGCCATGCTGACTCTGCTGAAGGGACAGAGTGGGTTGTGGTGGGGGAGGATAACCAAACCGAGGGAGAGAGAGAGCACAACCTGCTCCCTACACTGCAAACACACACGTCACGCGCACACACACACACACACACACACACACACACACACACACACACACACACACACACACACACACACACACACACACACACACACACACATGCACACAAACATATATGCACACATGTGCATAGATGCATGTGCACAAACACGCTTGCCTGCCCCCGAAATCTCCACTCCGCATCTCTCCCCCCACTAGTTCCTGCCCCTTGATCCTGGCCCACCACAAACAAAAGGAAAATAGGAAATCCGGAGAGCCGGATCGGGATCTTCTTCTCACTTCTTCTTCCCTGTGCGCTTCTCCGGTTTGTCGCCCTTGTCGGAGCGCTCGGACACGCGGTCGGCCCGGTCCGACTTGTCGCCGCCGCCTTGTTCCGACTTCTCCGCCTCGGACTTGCGGGCGTCGCGCCGCGTGCCCTCGTCCGTGGAAGAGGTAGTTGGCTGAGGCTGGCCCCATTTGGCGATCTCATCGTGCTCACTGATGCTCTTGGTGATGTTGGACACCCAGCCCTTAAGATCCTCCTTCGCAGCAAATAACAGACAGACCAGTGAGGTCAACCGTTAGTACGATGTAATACACTGTATATATGATGTTATGGTGATGTTTTGGGCACCCAGCCCTTAAGGTCCTCCTACAGTATGCAGCAAACAGGGGGCAGGCAATACGGTTAGTCTGATATAATACACTATACTATATGATGTTATGGTGATGTTTTGGGCACCCAGCCCTTAACACCCTGCTATGCAGCAAGTACAGGTAACACACAGACCATTGAGGTCAACAGCTAGTACGATGTAATACACTATAAATAGGACGCTTTGGTGATGTTATTAGCATCACAAATTATAGTACAATTATTACCTCCGTTAAGGAGGTTATATTTTCGGTCGCATTGGTTGGTCTATTTGTCTATCTGTCTGTTTGTTTGTTTGTTTGTTTGTCTGTCAGCAGGATAACTCAAAAAGTTATGAAAGGATATAGATGAAACTTTGTGGAGTTGTTGGAAATGCCAAATGGAACAAGTGATTAAATTTTAGTGCTGATCCGGATCACCATCCCGATCCAGGATTTTTTTTTAAAAGAGTCTTCACCGTTGCGGGATAGGGCGCATTTTCACATTACAGTTTCTACAAGGCAGAAAGACGGGGTCCGCTCATTTTTCCGACGCACCATTGGTCCGATGCATCAATGTTCCGAACATTTCCCATTGATCCTACAGCACTTAGTCTCAGATAACTTTTTACCAATTAAATGAAACCCTTTGTCCCGACAGTCCAATGTTCCGACCAAAAGCTGCTTTAGATCACCGTCATCTCTGAAGCCTACGCAATGGTCATGCTGCTGTCTGTGACAGGTTAGGTTTAGGGAAAGTTTTGGTCAGAAACATTGCAATAGCCTACTGACAGGTTAGGGTTAGGAATGGTTTTGGGTAGGGCACAATTGTAAAACTTGGCAACATTGCATTAATGACAGGTTATGTTTAGGGGTGGTTTTGGTAAGGGCACAGCAAGACCGACTCAGACGGCACATGTGCTCGTCGCAGCGCATGCAGCTGAAGTCTACTTGGCACCGGGAAAAGCAGGACATACGACCTGGGATGATGACCAACCCCAAACAGCCATTGGTCGGAACATTGAGCTGTCGGAGCAAAGGGTTTCATTTAATTATTTCGAGTTAGTGGGCTGTAGGATTAATGGGAAATTTTCGGAATATTGACGAATCGGACCAAAGGGGTGTCGGAAAAATGACATGCTACCAGAAAGACTTGGGGAAAAAAATAGGGTGTAACATGGTCAAATGCTCTATCAAACAGCTTCCTTGGCGGCGGTCTGCACTCTTTGAGTGCATTCCTAGTTTATATTACATCTGTGGTAATAATCGTCAATATCTTACCTCATCTCTAGCGTGGAATAGAAACTCGCTGCCATCTTTTGTCCTGAAACAGAGATCAATGAGTCGAAGTAAGTATGTGTCTTCATCTGAAGCGGTTAATAAGGATGTGATGATCAAGATGAAAGGTTGTGTGTAAAGGACTGTAAATGAGTGACTCGATGCATTCAGCTCATTTCAGTCGTAATTTTGGAGAACCTGATGGACACTTGAACAACTTCAGCATCTGTACTTCCCCTCAGAGCAAGACAACAATGGTACTGCAAAAGGAAGCACAGATACAGACACACCAAAGGAGCACAGACAGTACAGTTTGAAAACACACCATGAACACACACCCATGATGGACACAGTCTTGGCACTGCCTAAAATACAGTATATGTACGTACTGTAATAACAATGGCACGAGGGTACGAAACATGCCCCAATCCTACAGCACCCTCCACACCCACACACATATGCCCGATAAAACACACACACACACACACACACACACATCATTCAAACACATTAGTGGCAGGCAGCCATTGTTATTGTTAGGACCAATTCACAAATATATGTATCGACCCGCTGCCCCGCCTTTCACCATCCTGCCATCTGTACACCCCCTCTCTTGTTCAAAAAAGGAAGTAGACCCTGTGCCACCCTCAGCACACACACCCCTGCAGGCACGGTCACAAAGTAAGGCTGGGGACATGCTTCCTGATTGCCTAAAACAATGCATGCAACCGCATACTTCGAGCACTTCGCACAGTACTTGAGATATTATCTAGAGGGCAGATAGCCAACAGGGCTCTAACCCCTTAAGACGCGGCTTTATACATTTGTTGTTACCAGTATGGTAATGACCAAGTCGTGGTGCATTGCTAAAGGGCCTATGTTGTGTCATAGTATTGTAGTGCTATGGTAGTTACATTTCAATGTCTATTACAGCGCGCCACTGGAGGTACGGCGCGCATTAAGGGGCTACTTAATGTTTTCTTCCATTGACTCTACCGCAAAACTCAACATGGATGGTCATAAGATCGGTCCTCGCGGTTTTGTCAATATTGCACCATACGCACACATCTGCGTACATTGTGACTGGTGCTGTGGCACGCGCAAAATTGCCAAAGTTCGCATGGCAACACACTCATGCACGAAAAGTGCACACCCACACGTTTTCTGCAGCAAGTATGTCCCCGGCCTAACACGGATTGACCACCCTTTTCTTCCTGCCCCCATCTCCACCCCTCCTTTGTGGGAAAAAGGAATAACACCTCCTGTGCCCCCCCTACAGACGCTGGCTGGGAGGCGCACCCAGGCCTCAATTCACCCCGCTCCGCTCCGCTCTTACTTGAGCGTGAAGACGTTCTTCTTCTTCTTGTAGCCCAGCGTGACGTCGCAGGTGCAGCCGCCCAGGCTGAGGAGAGGTTCGTTGTTGTGAGGTGTGGCGGTGTTCTTGGCATCCTTGTAGAAGCCGATCTCGCCCTTGTTCAGCACGCAGTAGAGGTTCGCCCATGACCTGCTGTGGTGACGGATAGGGGAGGGGGAAGGGCGAAGAAAAAAAAAAACACAGCGCCTCCTTCAGCACGGACAGAGCAATTGCAACTTGGGAGCAACGTCGTCACTCACCTGGTGCGGACTCAAGCGTCTCCGGAAGAGCAGTGTGTTTGTTTTTTTGTCGGAGTGAAGAAGGAGCGAGAGAGCGAGGGAAAAAGAAAAGAAGGGAGAGAAAGACAGGAAGAGATACGACCAAAGATAACAGCGACGGACAGCACAGGACAGGACAGCACAGGACAGGTCAGTTCAGTTCAGTTCAGGTCGGGTCTGGGTTCTCTATGGCTTACCTTTACAGAAGAGGAGAACATCAGTCAGCAGAAGGAAGCAGAGGAGAGAAGAAAGAGAGACAGGGTTTCGGTTAATTATAGTTTTTATGACAAAGGAAATGCAGATTCATAAAAAATAAAAACTACAAGATCTAGGATACCGTGGAGTGGACAGGCAAACTTTGAAGTGCATCATACCTTCAAATGCGCATTGACATGTATATAAAGCCATATACATCCAGCTGTTGTGCATGTGCCATTGTTTATGTGTGTGTTTTTGTGTGTGTGTTAATGGTGTATCTGTGCCTGCTTGCGCACACGAATGCATGTGCATGTGCATCTTGTAGGTGTATATGTGCTTTGACATACATATGCATCTGTTCATGTGAGCATTTGCCTGTGTGTGCGTGCATTTTTTGGTGTGTGTGTGTGTTCATGTGTGTGTCTGTTTAGTGTGTGTGTGTGTGGTTGCGTGTGTGTGTGTGGTTGCGTGTGTGTGTGTGTGTGTGGTTGAGTGTGTGTGTGTGTGTGTGTGTGTGTGTGTGTGTGTGTGTGTGTGTGTGTGTGTGTGTGTGTGTGTGGTTGAGTGTGTGTGTGTGTGTGTGTGTGTGTGTGTGTGTGTGTGTGTGTGTGTGTGTGTGTGTGTGTGTGTGTGTGTGTCTATGTGTGTCTATGTGTGTGTGTATCTGTAGCTGCTGTGCTGTGCTGTAAGCGCTCTGAGACCCTGCTCAGCTCAGGGTGTGTATTTGCAGCAGCTGTGCGGTTTGGGACGGGCCTGCACGGGACAGCACGGTTTGGGACGGGGCCTTCAGTCTCTCTCGCGCAGGACTCTTGCTGACACTCCCACAAGGAGGACTGAGGGGGGCGCCAGAGAGAGCCTCTCGGTCAGAGAGAAGCCACACAGATGGATGGCTGCAGCATCTGAAATCCGGCCCAGATCCGGCCCTAACCTGGCTCACATGTGGGCCAAGGTTCAAAGGGGCCTGAACTGAACCGGGCCAGCAGACAGCAGCAGCTATCCGGGGTAAGGGAAAGGAATAGTAATGGCGTATAAACATGGGCAGCCATTTTGAGGTGAGGAGAGATGGGAGGTAAGGAGAGATGGGTTGATGAGTGAGTACAATACCTCAGCTGATCCCAGAACAGCAGCTGAGTCTCCATAGCGCCAGTGGCATCCACCAACCAGGCAAGCTGATTGGATAGCTCAGTGCAGCTCAGTGCCCCATGCAACAGTGTGAGATTTTTTTCTCTTTATTTTTTGTCTTGCAAGCAGTGGAATGGTAAGCTATTCATGAGCAGTCAATGGGTTTGAAAAACTTTGTACAGAAGAGTAAAGAATATATGCTACTAGCTATTTCTATATATAACTATTCTATAAAACTATCAATTATAAGTTAGAACAGTGTAAAATCGGTTTCCCTCCCTTAAGAATAATTGAATGTAATCAGGCTATAAACACCAAATTGCTCAGTTGAATGCAACAATGCAGAAGTCGTTATTTGAAGTGTTAAAGTTCCAATTTAAACTGTTTAAAATGTATGAAATATATCAGAGGCCTTTGTCTGTAAAATATGATTAAAACTCTTGAAAAACCGCTTAATGTAAAGAAGTAAATAGCATTGATAGAAAAGTCAGGGTGGTTATAAACTGCTGGACCTGGACTGGGAAACTGTGAGCTAGTGGGAATGAAGGATATTTATCTGCAAACAAAATTGATTGCTGTGAAAACTAGTTATTTCAAAAAACATACATAAAACATGACAAAGCTTATATACATCTTGCTTTAATGCTTACTAACTATAGCAAAATAATATAATATAATATAATATAATATAATATAATATAATATAATATAATATAATATAATCCAAATATTTCCTTCGCTGGTTTGAGATGAAGCTTGAGCCCTGAAATGAAGCTATTGAACATGTTAGTGCCAACAGCGAGCCGATCTCAGCACCAATCAATCAGACATAGATTGGTTAGGTCTGGTGTTACATGCCAGGGTAGTCATGCCCAAAACATCCACTCCCATACATCCATTGCTCTGGCCAGGGCTTCACTTTGCTGCCACAGTGACTGTGAACGGTGTGTTTCTGCGTATTGTAGTTAAAAAACCAGTGCCCACTGAACGACTACACGTAGTTGGCACCAGGGGCAAATTGCTAGGCACACCATGGATCACATGATCATACCTTTGAGACCAGTAGGAATGAGCACTGGCTTTTCAACAGTCAGCAATTATTAGAGGACGTCACTTTGACACTCTTTAAAAAACAACCAAATTTATAGTTTTAGCATTCTTCTAGCATTTACGCAGTTCTAGAATTTAATGAATTGTTCACTTGTTCAATGTAGCAATACGTACATGTCTATATCAATGTCATTTGTAAAACTTGATGAAAGCTTTAACTTGCATACCAATTTATGAAATGTTGGAATTTTAATCGTTAGCGAACAAAATAAATCATTTTATGTTATCATAAATCAGACACTTATATTAGCCTGGTTTAGTTTGGTTTCAGGGTGGCATTTCCTTTCAAACGTCAACAGTCTGTGAGGTTCAGCAAAATGAAGGCCCATTGTACAACCAGTGTAATGGACAGACAGCCGGACAGACAGATAGACAGACTGAGAGATAGACAGAAAGATAGATAGCTAGACAGACAGATAGACAGAGAGACAGTCAGACAGACTGACAGACATGGTATCGTAGCACTAGACCCCCACCTGTTGGCGGCCTTCTTCTGGTCCTCGATGTCCAGCTTGCGGAAGAGGAAGCCCTGGTGCTTGGCCGTGTGCGACGGCACTGCTGGCACCGGCGGGCTGCTCTGGGCTGGAGCGGATCGGGACCGCCGCGGCTCCCCGGCACCGCTGGGCTCTTTGGGTCGGGGTCTCCGCCGGGGCTTGGGTCGGTCGCGGGCCCGCGGTCGTTCCGGACGGCCACCTTTCTCTGGCATGCCGTTGGGCAGGCGGGGGATCTCACCCCGGGCCTGGAGGGGAAGGTTGTTTCAGACTTCACTCGTGCAGTGATAACTGGAGCATAATCAGGTGTGTAATGTATTAAGTAAATTCATGGAGTACAACCCTAGTACATCACATCACATAGTTGTCACACCGGTAACAACTTAGTTTTACTTCTACTTACACACGTCCAGGGGCAGATCTAGCCCTAGGTGAAATATATACATGGGGCCCTCAAAAGTAATTCTTCAAACACAAGGGCAAATTTGGCCGGGGCCCTAGGCAATTGCCTAGGTGTGCCTAAAGTCCGCATCTGCACACCTCTGAGCATAATAAGAACCCAATTATCCACATGCTATACTTTCTATCCTTTAACCTTCTACTTAAAATGATGCATCATCCCCTTGAAAGTAAACAAATAAAGGTCCTTCTTTTTCACTTATTAGTAAAAGGCCAGTTATATATTGTCTTATAAGTTATTCACTGGGGCCACTTAGAAACTAAAGGAAGATGTCATTGCACGCAGATGTGCTGACACACCTAAATCAAGGCTATAGTAAAATACATCACAATGCAAAAGCATACATTGTATTTTTTTTCTATGATGTGAGACCATGCAGCTGCAATGTGAGAGGACATGTTAGATTGATAAGTAAAAATAATTTACAAAAAATCAATTGGTGTGAGTAAATAGAGTTAATATTGATGGGAAATGTGATTTTACTTCATTAACAAGTCTTAAGTACCCATGCATGTGTGCCTTGAACAAGGCATTCTCTGTGCTCTGAAGTACCGTATGAAGTAAGTAACATTTAGGAAGAAGTGCAATGCATGACATACAATATTCACACAGCACTGTGGCCTATGACTGTTAAATTATGAACGGCCACAGATATACAGTATGGAAGGCACTTACCACGGCAGCCTCTCTCTCCTGAAGCTGTTCCACGATGTCGGCTAAAGTGGACCTCTTTTCCCTTTAGGAGGTACAAACAATATCGCTTTTATTCATTTTTGATCATGGATGTTATTTTCAAATGGCATGAGCATGCCGCGCCAGTCATTCGTCATCATCATCATCATTATCATCATTATCGCAAAGTATCATGTAGTATAAATGTAATGTAAAAATGGAAATGATATTAAAAGAGGTCTTCATACAGTGCCAAGAAAAAGCATGTGAGCCTTTTGGAACATCATGGTTTTTCTGCATGAATTTGCCATAAACTGTTGTCCAATCTTCATTTTAAATCACTTCTGTAGGCAATCACAATGTACTGAAACTAACAGGACAAAATAATCATTTTATTCATTTGTTTTTGTTGACAGCATTCAGGAGACATCCTAAATACTACATGGCATTTGAAGTACAGTAAGTGAACCTTTGGGATTTATCACTGGTCTAACACTCTCTTAATCTGACACAATTCAACAAAGAGGCACATCTTGAGTTTATTCTTACCAAAGGAGTGTTAAACCAGTTTATAAAAATACATTCCAAAGCTCCAACATGATCTCCAAAAATTCTGTGCTCCTGGACACGGATGTTAAGGACACGAAATCCGTGTCCAGGAGCACGGATTTTGCCAAAATTCCGTGCTCCTGGACACGGAATTGTTTTTCGTGCTCCTGGACACAGAATTGTTTTCTGTGATGGACACACAGAAGTGCTCTCTCTATACTCCCACAGCTCTATGTTTCCACAGTCTTTGACCTCAGTCAAATATTTTTTCTCCAAAAAAACATTTCTTACTGACAGGTTAGGGTTAGGGATTGTTTTGGTCTGGGCACAGCTAGTATTCTTTCATTCATTATATGAATTTAATAGCCTATCAACCAACTGGAAAATGTATTTCTCAAAAATATGTATTTAATGACAGGTTAAGGTTAGGGAATGTTTGGTCAGGGTACAACTTCAATTGCTATAGCATTATTTTGCTTAGGATTAGCATTTGGTATGTATTTTCTAATGATAGAATTAACACAGTGCTGTGGGAATATAGAAAGCAGTTCCGTGTGCCCATCACGGAAAACAATTCCGTGTCCAGGAGCACGGAATTTTGGCAAAATCCGTGCTCCTGGACACGGATTTTGTGTCCTTAACATCCGTGTCTAGGAGCACGGAATTTTTGGAGATCAGGCTGAAAGCTCAAGCGTAGGTTGGTAACATTTCGGTTACACTTTACATTACCATGCCAAGACGTAAAGTAATTTTATGGAAACTGCATAGTAATAACTTGTAATGTGTGGTTATAAATTATTATTACGCTGAAATTACACGGAAATTACCATACAATTACCACCTTATTAGCAATCCGTAATGTAAAGTGTTAGCCTACCAACATATCTGCATAGCATTGTCTCATGTAAATGTAACACTTTCTGTTTTGTGCTTTTAGATCCTGCACGTTGTGTTTGTCCACACTAGTAACATAAAGGCAGATCATAACATGATTCATGAGAAATTAATGCAAAACACCATGACCTTCCAAAAGGTTAACACACTTTTTCTTGCCACTGTATAATAATGTATAACTTTCTACAAAAAATAGACAGATACAATATGAAAACAGAGAGATAAAACAAAACACGTGGAGTTGGGCAATACAAAACAGGAGGCGCTGGGGAACAAAATTAAACATTGCTCGGAGCACATACACTTAACAACAATCTACATGTTGATGACTACTGGCAAGTGTCCAGGGTTCAACAGTCTCTTTCCCAGTGACAGGAGTGAGTTATACAAACTCAAACAAAATGAGTTACTACAAAACATGTTCCTAAGTGTTTGTGCTCAAGTAATAACTTACTAAGCACACCTCCTCTGCAGCAGGGGTTCCACCAAATATTTTGCGGTTGCTAAAAGTCAATTTCTGGGACACTTAATTCATATTTACTGTATATAATGAGTGATTAATTAAAGGGTTCCACCTCAAGACCTTAAGGAACATCTTAATTTCTGTGTCCCTGGAATACCTACCAGCAAGCAGAATTTTGGGCTCTGTCCATCCATCCAATTTCTCAACCAGGCCATCATCATCAGAAGGGCCTTCTTTATGATTTGATTTACTGTAAATGTACTGTAATTTACTGTAATACTGGATAATGATATTGTTCCATGTCCTGGTGGAACCCCTACTCAGTGCTGCCCATCGATCATATCAAGCCTAAACACAGACACACATAAGCTACAGCTAAATAAAAACTAACAAAAGAGCTGAGGTACATCACGTTAGCACAATAAATTGCTCATGCTGAGATATAAAGTGCTGAAATATAGTCACTACAAGTTAGAAATGAACCACCAAGACAAACACAGCACTCTCATCACATGACATGCCAAAAATAATAAACTGTGAAAATGGTATTTATGGAGACTAGCCTAATTAGCATTTCATTAGCAAGGTGCCAGCCTGACAGACGTTTCAGGGGCCATTGGCGCACACAGAGCTAGCTTAGCGCAGAGCTAGCTCACTGTAGAATGCCACCAGTCTACCTACTATAACACTGGTAAACAAAACTGAACTAGCTTAGCACCAATACAAGAGGGTGACGATGTGAGCACCACCAGTTAGGGTGACTGGCATATGAATGGGAGTAGTTCATGCATGTCACTTGTGAGTGGCTTTGAGTCCACCACAACACCAACACCACAACACCAAAAGCAGTTGGAAAGGCAAAGTCCCACCACACACCTGAAATTACCTGTGCACTTAAGACCAAATAGCTTTACTGCAAGGTATGTTTACCAAGCTGATTCTGAAACTAGTTCATACTAGACTTGTTGGATGGATGGGGAATGGGAGAAAATGTATATGGTAGCTACTGTGGGACTCACTTTCAAACACCTCTAAATGTCCACTTCTACACAGTTTTCATTGTTCAATTGACTGAAAATATTGGACTTTTATGTACTTCCAGGGAGGACACGGCAGCAGTGTTGCTGATGTACAGACACAAAAGTGACCTTCACAGACTAATAAACACTCTGCTCTTGAAACCAAGGACTTAACCTACAGTGTAAATTTGTCAGTCTGAACTGGGCTAGTGCAGATATGAACTGAAGAACACAAGGGATGAAACACATATGTGGTAGGATTTTTTATTTCTCAAGCTACAAGAAAGATCCACTTCTAGTCAGTAGGCTGACCAAATTGATAAATGATTGGTTGACAAGACAAGACAAGACAAGACAAGACAGGACAGGACAGGACAGATGGATAGATATATAGATGAATGAGCTATGGCATACAGACATACCATACATACATATTGTACATACATACTAACACAAGACACCAACCCCAACCCCAGGCCTGGTCTGACGGCACAAGCCGCCGTAACCGATAGCCCACAGGAGCGCTTTAGGTAGCTTTAGGCCCAAGTCAGCTCCCTCCAGCCACCCTCCCTCCCCCTCCAGCCCCCGTACTCACGTCGAGCGCCTGTCCGAGTGCTCGCGTTCGCTGGATTCCTGCCTGTCCACTCGGTGCCTGTCCCTGCGGCGCGCCTCGTGTCCCTGTGGCGGCGCCGCCTCCCTCTCCTGCTCGCTGGACGTCTGCCTCTCCAGCCGCCGCTCCCGCTCCGCCCGCTCCCTCCACAGCTCCTGGGGCAGCTCGTCGCGCCGCGCCTGCACCAGCTGCTCGTTGGACACCTGCCTCTCCAGCCGGTGGTGTCGCCCGGAGCTGCTGGAGGGCGGCTGGTGCAGCTCGGCCTGGAGCTCCGAGCGACTGCTGCCCGCGCTGCCGCCGGCCGTGCCCGTGCTGATGCGGATCTCCACGCTGCGCGCCTCGCTGTTGAGCCGCTCGCGGCCCCCCGTCACCGGCGTCTGCGGGGTGGGCGGGGTCTTGGGCGGGTCCTGGAGGACCACCTCGGCCATGACGCCCACCTCGCCGCCCGGACGCTCCTGCAGGTCCCGCTCCCTCTCCAGACGTTCACGCTCGCGGTCCAGCAGGGGCTTCACCATCTCGTGCAGGTGCTCGATGGGCTCCTGCGGCTGCCGTGCCGCCAGCTTGCGGAGGACGCGCTGCGCACGGCCCTCCGCGCCCAGACCCGCCGCCTGACCAGGACCGCTTGGCTTGGCGAGCTCCGGCTGAGGTGGTGTCACGGCGACCGTTGGCGAGGGGCCGCTCACGCTGGCAGTCGTGCCTGCCATGCTCATCCCAGGACCCATCACCCCCATGCCCAGGCCGGCCGCCACGCCAACCAGTCCACCGGTGCGGGCCTCGATGGTGCGTGCGTAGGCCGAGCCGTTGAGGACGGGCGTGTAGTTGGCCACAGTGGAGCCCAGTCGCCGGGCAACCGATGATGGAGACGGCTGCTGGTGCTGAGGAGGAGGAGGCTGATGCTGATGCTGAGGAGGATGCTGCTGATGTACCTGCCTCTCCATGACGCGCGGCAGCTCGCGGTCCACCACCTGCTGCTCGTAGATGGTCTGTCGCATGAGGGAGGAAGTGATGCTGCGGATCGGGGACACTTCCTGCGGATCCAGGAAGACCTTGCGGCCCAGCAGCGGCGTGGGCGGGAGCTTGCCTTGCTCCGCCTTGATCTTTTCCACCTATCAAAACGCAGAGGGAGCAGAAATTGAGGAATTTGCGGGGAGATGTTAGATTAACCGAAAGCAGCGTTTGGAACCTTTCATTTTCTTTCTTTAAAAAACAAAAAAACAAAAAAAACATATTCTGTCTTTTATTAGTTCATTTACGATAGGACAGTGAGAGATTGTACCGGAGATGAGTGGAGAGAGAGAGATGGGGAAGGTTCGGCTAAGGACCCAGGCTGGAATCAAATCGAGCCCAGTATCCCACCATTAGTGCCACGGTAGGGCCTGCACCTTTGACTTTCATTGACATGGAATTCAAGTTAAGGAAACAATTCTCATTTGAGTTGGCTTGCGGAAGGCCTTGTATCTGCCTATGAGCTGCTCTACCTTGTATTTACCTGTGTGTGTGTGTGTGTTTGTGTGTGCGTATGTGTGTGTGTGTGTGCGCACACGCCCGTGACTATACTCTACTCACAGTAGTCAGTCTCCTGAGCGAGCTGAAGCGCTCCTCCCAGTTGGCGGCTGCCTTCCTGAAGGCCTCGTGTCGGCGTATGAGCTGCTCCACCTCGTCCACGGAGGAGCCCAGCTCACTGCTACAGATGAGGGGCTCCTGGGCCGTCAGCCACGCCTCCGCCACCACCGCCTCCTGCGCAAACTGGTGCACCTCCAGCACTATGGGAGGACAGGGAGGAGTGGGAGGAGGGGAGGAGAGCGGAGAGGGGAGGGAGGAGTGGAGGAGAGAGGGGAGTGGTGAGGCAGGAGTGAAGGGGTAAGATGAGTAGTGGACAGGTGAAGAGGAGAGGAGAGGAGAAGAGAGGAGAAGAGAGGAGAAGAGAGGAGAAGAGAGGAGAGGAGATGAGAGTGGTGAGGCAGGAGTAAAGTGGTGAGGTGAGTGGTGGACAGGTGAGAAGGAGAGGAGAGGAGAAGAGAGGAGGGTGGAGAAGGAGTGGAGGAGAGGAGAGGAGAACAGAGAAGAGGAAAGAGGGGAAAGAGAGGAGAGAAGATGAGTGAGAGGAGATGAAGAGAGAAGAGAGGAGTAGCAGAGGAGAGAGAGAGGCTTAGGAAATGTACATAGGAAGTGTAGTTAGCAAGGTCACATAGAGAGGTTACTGAGTAAGGGTACTATAGCAAGTGTAATAAGTAAAGATACTTAGCAAGTGTACCAAGTAAGGGTACTTAGCAACTACACTTACTCTGCTGTAAGAACTCCCAGTGTCTGTCCCATTTCTCTGACAGCTCTCTCTGTTTCGCCACCACCCTCTCCAGCTTGTCCCGGATCTGAAAAGCAGAGAACAAGATATCATTTCACTAGATGTCCAACAGCAGATTACAACACATCACTTCACAAGATCTCCAACAACTTTTCATCTATAGTAGTGTTTCTCAACGGGGGCTCGTGGAAGCCCTTGGGGAGCGTTGAGCTTAACACAGCTTAAAGGAGGGGCGCTCAGTTACAAATAGGGGACAATAATATATGTTTTAATCCTAAGGCAGCCTTATGATGAGGTCAAGGGGGCATTTGTTCAAAAAGGTTGAGAACCACTAGGAGGTCCCTGCCTTGCTATTCACTGATCCATGTCTGAACATCTCTCCTTCAGCTACATCCTCCAACTTCCATCCTCATGTCTGGAGACATAATAATAATAATAATAATAATAATAATAATAATAATAATACATCAAATTTGTATAGCGCTTTTCTAAATACCCAAAGACGCTTTACAGAACATGTAACATAAAACAAAAACATGAACAGACATTCAAAGACATACAGAGACTAAAACACAACACAACGGCAATGGAAAGTTCTTTTTTTGTCCATAAATCATGACGGTATGGAGCGTTCACAGTAGTGGAGAAATATGGAAGCCCACGGCGGGGGCGGCGATGAAAAGGCCATGGCGGGATACGAAAATCCAGAGCCTCCCGTCGTGGGGGGCGAGCTCGGCTGAAGGAGGCAGCCGAACAAGCCGGTGAAGTTCTATGGACGGAGGAGCCGTGATGACGCCGGCAGAGGGGGGCATCCGAGCTCGCCATGTCACCAACAACGAGCAAGACGCGGGCATGGACGCCGAGGATGGACGACGACGGCAGCGCAGGTTGTGGTAGTTGGAGAAGTCTGCAGACAGGAAACGGCACATGGTGTAGAGTGGTTGGAGAAACCAGCAGCCACGCTGAATCCACAACAGTCCGGACTTCCTGGAGACAGTGTTGGAGCAGGCGTCGGATGCAGCAATCGAGAACAGCAGGTGTTGTGCAGCTACAGCAGCGGGCCAACGCACGTGTAGCTGTAATGCCGTTAAAGTTTAGCAACAGCCAGGCATCGGTGACGGGTTCTTCCAAAAAGGGTGAAAATAGTCCGAAAGTTTTGTGTGTATTTTTTGAGTTAGTGAATGATTAGGAGTGGAAGAGAACGTGACATGGTCAGGATGGAGGAGGGAGGCCAGGTACCGGAGGAGTACTGCACATCATTCCTCAATAACTCCCTCCATTCCTTATTGGTTTCCTCCATAGGTGGAGGGGTGACTATGAGGCTTGAGGTTCTTTCCTCCCATCCTCCCTTGTGCTCATGGCCTCATGATGACGCTACGAAACGTCGTTGATGACAGAAGTTAAATTCAATATCTCGCAAAAGTGCAATTCAAAGGCCATTTTCTCATTTACAATCAGGATGTTGGAAGGGGAAAAAATTCTCTCAAGATGTTGTGGCAAGGCTGATAGTGGGGAAAGTTTATTGTTTTCTCCACAGAAGCGGGCATCAGCAAGGCGCGAGGCCACAAGAAGGTCAAGGATGGGAGTTAGGATAATGGAATGTTCACATGAAGTGTGGAGGGAACGACTGGAGGCAAAGGTCTTTATTGCCTGTCATTTTGTGACATGTTGTGCTACCAATAATAATCACTAGAGGGAGCAAGGTTCTAAATATACCACTCTTTCTTTTTTCCACAATGTATTGATGATATTGTTGTCTTAATGTGTCTCTACAGATATTAATATGTACAAAAACAATATGTACAATAATAATGTACAATAAGTAGCATAAAACTAATTTGGAAAAATATGCAAATGATATAGCGATATAGCAAACATGTCATAACATGATTTTTTTCCCACATAAAACCTAATTTTTTTTTTATCATGAGGCATTTTAGGGCTACAAACCTTTCTGAGACAATTTTAATGAATACTTGCAATTTTACATGTGCAAACATCGTAAGTGAAGAATTCTTGCACACCGCCTAGCGCACCGACAGAGCGCTCCATTCTTGTGAATGACCGACGTCATTCAGGAATGGGACACGATTGGTCCAACACCACAAACCGAACTATTTTAAACCAAGTTTGTAACCATTTGTTTGTTTGAATTGCTTGAAGAAGGTCAGTAGACCGAAACGTTGCATTAAACCATGCAAATGTGAACAGTGTGCGGGAGCTTTCTTTGCTTTAACATGTGCAAACATCGTAAACAAACTAAAATGTAAACACACTGATAACACTGATAAAGCGCACTATTGGAGTATAATAAATTCAGTAAACAAAATAAAGGTCAAAACAACAACACTAAGTAGGTAAACATCCTCACTCCAAGGCGATCTATACAATTTCTCTACTTTGGCAGACTGTCAATGATCGTCTACTCATTCTTATTCTTCACTATGAAATATCATCAGATCACACAACCTTAAAAACAAATGCTACACAAATTTGAAAAATCCACTGCTAAACATAAATAAATATTCCTCAAACAGACACTCAACACCCTTTCCTCGACAGGCATAATACGGACCATAAACCTTACAACTATGCAGCCAACTTAAGATGGCAGGGCGATGTTTTATTTCCCATTAGGCAAATCGAAACTTAAATCTACTTATCTTAAACATACTTTAAAAACTTTTTTCTTAAACATTATTTTAAAAATATATAAATATTGTATGATCTTTCCTACCTCTTCAGAGGCAGGGTTGCGGGCCGCCAGGAGGTCCTTGCCCATCTCGATGCACTCCACCACGCTCTTGCTGCGCGCCTCCACCTCGTTCTTCAGGCTCTGGTGGTAGTTCATCAGGACCTCCACCGACGACACATCCCTGAAAGGACCAGAATGGCCAGACTCCATTACTTCTTTGATGTGGGAGCTAACGAGCCCAAGAAAAGAGGAGAAAAAAGAGAGAGGGGGGGAGAAAAGGAGGGAGAGAAGAAGAAGATGCACAAGCACAAACACAAGCACCCACAACACAGCACAACACACACACACACACACACACAGAGACACACGAACACAGACACACACAAACACAAACACGAAAGGGGGTTATACTCAGGGGGGTTGCCAGAGACACCCCGAAACATATACTGCACCACGTGGCTGGCTGGCATTCTGAACATAAAAGATGCTTCGAGTGGGCTGTTGGGTTGGAGGATGTGGGCCAAACGTCTGCTCTGACTGAGGCAGTGCCAGCGTCGCCGGCAGATTACCCACTGGAAGTGTGACTGCACTCCATGGGAAAAGGTCAAACGTGAGATCAATGAAAACCTGGTTAAAACAACACAGTTCCATGCATGCTTCAGATGTGAGAGAAATCAAAATCTGTCCAAAACAACACATTTAAATGCATGGGCCTGGGTCTCGGTCTGGCCTGGGTCACCACCAGAGTTGTCGCCCTGAGGCAGGGCCTTCGACAACTGCTGTCTGTGAGAGCCATGTCATATGTCAGCATCACAGGACATTCTGTCCATGCGGTTCTTCCTCAAGAAGACCTTGACTGGTACTGTATCTCCTGTGGTGTGGACTCAGATTGGACTGGTGCCAGATGCGCCTGGGGCCTGTAAGACCAGACAGAGGAGCCTGTCCCCCGGGGCTATAGGACTGTCTGGGTAACATCCAATGGTGGAGGGCATGCAGGGATAAGATGGAGCCGGGGCTTACTCCAGGGAATGGATGGTCATGGTTTAAGGGGACAGGGGCTCAGACTTGTAGCCCGAGGGGTGTGAGTTTGATTCCTAGACGCTGCCAGTTGGGGGAGAGGGTGGGCTGATAATTCAGGATGGGGAGGATGGGGGTTAGGATAATGAAAAGAAAAAAACTTGGTGTCTACACGTGTATTGTCTCTCTTCCTCTCTGAAAGTGAAAAAGTGAAAGCCCATTGTCATTGTGACACAGTACTCCACAGCACACAAGTGAACACTGCACACAACTAAATTGCATTTATGTCTCACCCTTGCAAGGGGACAGCAGTACTATGCTCAGGGTACCTCAGTCATGGAGGAGGATGGGGGAGAGCACTGTTTAATTACTCCCCCCACCAATCTGGCAGGTCGGGAGTCGAACCGGCAACCTTTGGGCTACAAGTCTGACGCCCTAACAGTTCACCCATGACTGCTCTGGGCTCTGAACATGAACAATAACCTCGTATTGACAAGAGTGCATTCTATGGCCACCTTAATAGTGCCACAGAATGGCCATCTGATACAGACATCACCACTTTCACAATACTGAATACAAAATAAATAAATTAAAAATTGTTTATCAAGTAAACATTGACTTGTATGTACAGTGTGTCAGCTTCAATACAGTATGGGATTTACATCATTACAAATGTTTTTAAATGCAGTTGCCCTTTAATATAAGTGATGATATGTTACATCAACAGGGTTGGCTAATTGGCCAATTGGCCAATTGGGTCTAAACTACACTAAGATTTATTTTGTTAAAACGGAATTGCATTATTACAAACAGCATATTAATACGAGTGCAGTGTGTACTAAACATATCGCTGTTTACTATCTGTATTCATGAAGGCATCCTGTACATAATACCACCGTATTCACTCACAAAACAATACAGCAAAACACAACACAACCACATCACCTCCTAAGGTTACAAACACACCATGCCACATCATTCATTAAGGATACTTAGATACATGCCATAGCCATATGCGGTGGCTATGCCACTACCACATCCATAATATGTGCAGCGTCAAAGACATAAGTGTCCATGAAGAATCCTACTTTGACTCTGATCAATTGAGGGGAGGAGATGGATTCACACAGCAGGGACAGGCTTGTGTTTCACTACCATTTTTGCAATTTGCAGAAATTTGCAGAATTGCAAAAATGTCATTCTGAATATATAAAATAGCCATAAAAAAGACCCCAAATAAACACAGTTTTTTGATGCTGCACATTTTTCAAACCACGGGTACATCACACACACACACACACACACACACACACACACACACACACACACACACACACACACACACACACACACACACACACACACACACACACACACACACACACACATACACACACACACACACAAACACACAAACACAAACACACACGAAAAACACATGAAAGCAAAAACACCCCCCATCCTTTACCTCCATCCAACAACACACCAAAATACAACCTCTCGGCATCTCCCTCCACTCATCCACCTACCCATCCCTCCATCCCTCCCTCTCTCCATCCTCTACCTGGGTTTCTCTCCTCTAGTGACGATCTGGCAAATGATGCTGTCCATCCACACACACATCTAAACAAAAACATCTCTCCCCTCTACATCCCTCCCTCCCTCCCTCCCTCCCTCCATCTCTCTCTCTCTCTCTCTATCTCTGTCTCTCTCTCTCTCTCTCTCGCACACTCTCTCATTCCCTCTCTCTCTCTTTCTGTTTCTCTCTCACATACTCTCACTCTCTATCTCTCCCTCTCTCTCTCTCTCTCTCTCCCTCTCTCCCTCCCTCTCTCTCTCTCCTTATCCTCTACCTGGGCTTCTCTCCTCCTTCGGTGCCGATCTGGCAGATGATGCTGTCCATCCAGAGGATCTGGTCCCGCACCATGCTGAAGAAGCGCAGCTTGTCTGTGGCGGTGGTGATCTGCACGCGGCACTCCTCGCACGACACGATCAGCTCCTTCCAGCAGTGCATGACCTCGTGCTCGCGCCGCGCGATGGCCTCCGCCTTCTCCCCCGCGTACACCGTGCGCAGCTGGGCCGAGCTCTCCTGCAGCTGACGCACCTGAGGGGCAGAGACAGAGAGACAGAGGCGGAGAGAGAGACAGGAAAGGGGAGAGAATGAGACAGGCAGGAGAGAGAGAGAGAGAGAGATAGATGCAGAGAGAAAGAGACAGAGAGAGAGAGAGAGAGAGAGAGAGAGAGAGAGAGAGAGAGAGAGAGAGAGAGAGAGAGAGAGAGAGAGAGAGAGAGAGAAAGAAGAAACAAAAAGGCATGGGCAGAGAAAGAAGAGGAGGAAGAGAGGGAGAGGGATATAGTTTTATAACTGCTGCGCTAGGCACTTGTGTTGCAGGAGTTCTTGTATGAGCCTGTCCAGCGCATATGCGAAGCACAGCACAGAAGGCTTCAGGAGAGCAGCATAGCCACATGGAAAAATAACCTTTCTTTCTCTTGTTTGTTTGCTAGCTGATACACACTTCTTAGAAAAAATGGGCAAAACTACACTTCATACCTACAGTAAAACTTTGTCTTCGATTGCATCGAAAAATTGGCGACATGGAAAGAATAAGGCAATGCTGTTACACCTCACACTGACATTAGTCAAAAGGGACATCTGAAAAAGTCTCACCGCTGTAAAAAAACAAACAAAAAAAAAAACACTGTAGTAGTCCAAGTCCTGTAAAACTCCTGTCCTGCAAAATTCCTGTCAAGTGAGGCAGTTACAATACTTGACCAGTTGCTTCATTGACGTTCACTTTAGATTCTTAAAAACTCATTCCTCTAAAATTCCTGTCCTGTCAAGTGACGCAGTTATAACATTTTTACAACTATTTGACAAGTTGCTCAGAACTCCAGCCTGGGCGAATAGCCGACTGTTGACTCCGTCAATCAGTCTGGCAAAAGCCATGAGGACTCCGTCTCCGTGGACGATGGGAGATGGTCTGATCTTACTCTATCATTTAAATTAATTGAAGTTCCAAACTCAAATTAAAACCCATATTGTGCTTTATTAGCATGCCTGTTACGTTATAGCGTCGCAAAAGCATACAAATAACAAAACGAAAGTGTGAATATAGTTACCTTAACCAATCAGTAACGGAGCTCGCGGGTGAGTTCTACGTTACCACTGTCAACTGTTTGCTGATTGGCGAAACACTGAGAGAACCGAGCTCGAGGCTTTTGCCAGACGATGTGCGGAGCCAAAATCTTTGGGTGGAGTACAGAGGATGGCGTCGCGAGGCTATCAGAACTCTAGACTACTCTAGAACTTGAACATTCCAAAGCACAGTGAGTTGACAGGCCTCAAGGACTCTGCACAGTTTATTATCAAGTGAACAAGACTCCACTGATGGCCAGAGTTACTGTGAAATGGTGGCACTGTCATAACGGTCAGATCGGATCATTCCGGTGCAATAGAAAGACCACTACCTGCTGCTGGTAACAACGGTGTGATCTAACACATCTGGGAGTTGGCTACCACCTGCTTACCACCACCCCCACCTTTCTCTCAGTGGAACAACTCTTTCTCTCTGTTTTTGAGATGGATGCCACCTATCTCGCTCTTTCTCTCTGTGAAACAACTCCTCACCCTGCTCTCCCTGTGAAAGAGATGGCACCCCCACCCTCCCGTCCTCTCTCTCTTGCGCTCTCTTGCGCTCTCTTGCGCTCTCTTGCGCTCTCTCTCTCTCTCTCTCTCTCTCTCTCTCTCTCTCTCTCTCTCTCTCTCTCTCTCTCTCTCTAGTGTGCTGTGGTGCTGTAATTGGTCTGTGTGAGTGGGCTGAGGTAGACTAATGGGAGGCTGAGTGGGAAGCTAGCTCTAGCTCTACGTAGCTGTAGCTGTGACGGTAGCGGTAGCTGTTAGCTGTTAGTGGCCGTCAATGACCGTCCGTGTGGGCAGATATGGGGCTAAGTGACTGACTGAGGTGCTTTTACTTAGCGATAAGAGTCAAGATTGGGCTGTTACTTACAGACTTAATATGGCATAAAAACACAAGGACAGGTTTCTGGGGTTTTAAAACAGGGAATGCCCGAATAAGGTTCCCTTTTTAGATGTCATGCCTGTTATTGGTTGTGAACGCTATTGGCTGTGAAAGCAAGCGGGTAGAGTGCCTAGATGTATACGCTGATAAAGAGAAGTGTGTTAAAAGCAAATGTTTGAAGTGCTTTTCAAGAGACAGAAGGACACTGTAGCATATGGCCACACTGTAGATTGACTGGGTTTGACAGCGGTTGAACATAGAGCTTGTCAATCTACCTCTACTGTTTGAACTTGGTTGGCTCACAGCTAAATGCCATGAATGTGACAATACTGTGTGGGAGTTGTTTTGTGGTCTGTGGTTGGCCTGGGATTGACCACACATAAGGTAGCCTACATATAAGGTAGCCTACCCAAGCCTACCCAATGTACAGCACACACCATAGAGACTATGCACTACATGACTATGTACCCTAGGTCTGTGCCACCTAGTATGTTTAGAGATCCAGAATTTTCACAGATGTCTGTGTCAGACATAGACTACAAACGTGGAGTTAATCATGTCAGTTGTTTGTTCTGCGTCAAGTGGAAGGATGAAGAGCAGCTGAATGTCTTGCTCAAAGGAGCACTTGAGCCTCTGCCCAGCTTGTCTGTCTACCTACCTTTGTGCACTCTCTTTTCCACCTAACAGGGACGCAATGTTTCTGGTTGGCCTGTGTTGACATGGGGTGCTGACCAACCTATCTACCGAAACAACCCTTACTGTATATGTTAATCTTTGTGCACTGCTTGGTGGCTGGCTGGTGGTTTACCTGGTTGACGAGTAGCTGAATGTCGTGCTCGAAGGTATGCATGAGCCGCTGCAGCGTGCTGGTGTTAGCCGAGTCTCCTTGCTGCGCACGCACCTCTGGCAGCCGACGCTTCTTATCATCGATCTGAACCAAGACCTGCAAACGCACGCATCACGCCATGACTGGATGTAATGGGAGGGCCAACCATGCACACAGCATTGCGTTTCGTTTTGATGCACTGGCAGACGCAGAGCCATGGAAGTCAGAGTTAGGCAAATCCCATTGACCTCGGTGTTACATTTTTAAACAAAGATGGCGACCCATGAAGCCTTTGAAAACACAGATCGCCATTGACATAGTTCCAAAATAGCTCCAAGAAGTGAGCATCGAATACAGAAAATACAGTAAAGGTGAATGTAATTCATTTTGATTCCTTTTTACTTCATCCTTCTGCTTTTATGTAGTGGTTCTGTATGTAGTCTCTCAAAAGGAAGCTGCTTCCTAGAATTATTTGAATCTACGTGAATCATGTCACCAACCGACTTCCTGTACCACGGTTGTCACAACTCTGAATTCCATGGCTCTGAGTAGACTTAGGAGGGGTCATCCCTATGTTCCCTGGGTCTTATGGTATGTTCCCTGGTAAGTTTTAGTTCAAACAGACGCTTTTGCACTATCTCTGTACAGTAGTTGGACAGGTGCGTAGGTTGTTATCCCAGTGAGGATGTCATTCAAGTGTAAAAAATCCCTCAGATGACCACAACGTTGTATTACAATTAGCTGGTGAAATGGACAGTGTGCAGGATGTTTTTTACACTTGAATGGCTGGTCAGTTTTGAAAATCAGGTTAGGGATACTGTAGATTAGAGATGGGTTTTGGACTAGACATAATTAAACATTCTCCGGTGAACTGCAAATCACTTTGATTAACTTGACTCTTTTCAGACTACAGCAGGACCCAGGGGCCATAGGTACACTCATCGGGACTGCACTGTTTCGGCAGACTCAAGAGAAATAAGCAAAGGGCCACAGCACCGGTTAGATGGGTAGAAGGCTGGAGAGGTGTCAGTAAGAACTAGTGACTACACTGTAAAACATTAAACACTTAATTAAAAAGATAAGTTGGCCTTGCTGCCTTACATTCGTAAGTTACCTCAACTTGAGACTTTGTTTTCTAAGTTGACACAAATATAAGCCTCAAGTTGAATTAATTTACATAGTTAAGGCAGAAGAGCAACTTACCTTTTTAAGTTTAACTGGTCTGCAATGTTTTACAGTGTACTGCGTTAGTCATTGCGCAGAGGTGTACACAAAGTAGCAGAAGTAAAGTCACAGTGTAAGTATGACACTGATACATGATATTACATAACTGTTACACTAATTATTCCACTGCACACAATGACTACCTGGTGGTTTTTACTTTTCTTTTACTTCAACAACATTATACATGGGTTTCCCGTTTGTAAACAATTTATGTCTGTGTGCGCAGCCAGGGGTCCCTCTCTGATTGTTGGAAACTGCTGTCATTAAAAAAATACGCTCACGTGGTTGGCTGCTTAGCATCTTGCCCCTCCTCACATCGCTGGTGTTTGTAAACGGGAAACCTATCTATATGCCTCTGCGATTGCGCCAGTAAATGGTAGCAATGCTGTAGTGCAAAGCCAAATGCGCTAAACATCTTTCTGTGTACCACTATTGCCAGAGGTTATGAATGAGGGTTATGACGGCCGTAGATGGAATAAGCAAGCAAGCGATATATAACAGCTGTAGCCGAGTCAGTACAGTAGTTAGTGCAATGTTAGCTTCAGCAGCACCTGCACTTGAAAATACTGTATGGCCACTGTCACTGAAATATGCAGATTCCATGTACTACATGTGTGCTAAGGCTTGACCGTAGCCGTTTCAGGTTTCACATACTGTACGTAATTGTTTATTGATTGGTCATGACTCATAGCACTGTGTCTCCAGGGGAGTACGCCAAGGACCAGGCTAAATAGTAATCCAGGTAAAGTTAACCTTGAAGTGGTGGTAAATCATCTAATACAAGAGTCTGGAGTCCTTGTTTTCTTAACTAAATGACAGCTGTGGGTTATCTATTGGCAGATTTACCACTTCATGCAGGTTAACCTAGCCAGGCGTATCACTTACTGTGACCATGTTCTTGGTATACTGTACTACCCCCCAGGACAGGTCACAGGTGATCAACCATGGAAAAAAGTGGTGGCAGCCATGGGTGTAATTTTAGGTGTGGATAGTAGAAACATGTCCATACCACTTTTGAGATGACCCTAGCTTGTCCCCACCACTTTTTCCACAAAAATAAAGCAAATCCGTATAATTTGTCATTGTAATCCAAACCTCCAATCCAAATCTACACCTGCGGCAGCAGTTCTGGCGTACCTCTCGGCAGTCGGCGAAGAACTTGTGCAGCTGGTGGGAGGCGGCGAGCAGCTGGCCCCTGGTCTCCATGAGCTCCAGCAGGTCGGCCCAGGCCTCGTTCACGCCGTCCTTCCACTCGGCGATGGTGGCGGCGTCCCCGTGCCCGTAGTCGATCAGCTCGTCCACCATCTGGTTGATGGCCGTCACCCGCTCCTGGCCCTGGCTGCCCGTCTCTGTCGCAAACTCTGTGAACTTCTCCTGCAGGATCTGGATGGGGATGGAGAAGCGTGGCGTAGCGTTGCAATGCATGCAGGTAGGGGAGGTAGGACATAGGACAGGTGTAGGGTACATAGGATACAAGAGGAGGACATACGTTAGGACACACAGAGGCCTGCATGACAGTAGTTGGTATACTTTTGGGGTATTTTTTGGGGTAAATTTTAGATTATGTTTGACCTTTGCTCTGTCTTCCAGAAGTCCCAAGAGTAGATACATCTATCATTGCAAAACAAATCACAAAACAACAAGACAACAAACGTCCCGATCTTAATTTGTATTCCAAAACCATCAAAAATATCTTAACAGTGAAGCTATGCAAAGTCAGACACAAGAGACAATCAGCCATCTTATCGGTATATCAACAAAGTCAAACTCTCTATAGGGAATGGCAGTAGCTGGGGGGGCAGTTTTACTCACAAAATGGCCGGCCTCGCTATGTGTCCCGGTTTCATGCATTTACAGAAACAACAAATACAAACGTTTCCATGGCGACAAAGATTACTGCACAAACAGTTAGAAACCAAAACATTAAACGTTCTAGTATGTAAAACAACATGTACCAGTTCTTAAACATTTAAAAGTACAGATATATAGAGCTTACAGACACCGGGGACACAAAGCTACGTAAAAATCAAGCTGCTGTCAATTACACACAATGACACACCATTTTATTTTTTCCCCCTCTCTAACTCTCTCTGCCACTATTTCTCCTCTAAACCAATCTAATGTATTCCACTTTCCCAAAAGGGCTGATGTTTTGGCCGTGTGCACTGACCTACACAGCTAGAAGAGGGCGAGACTGAGTGAGTGAGGAAGGGAGAGAGTGAGAAATAGAGGAAAGGAAGGATGGAGTAAGGGGGAGGTGTGGTGTTGCAGGCAGGTAGGCGGGTACAGGCAGGTAGGCGATCTGACGGTGCTGATGGTGATGGCGATTGTTTTGTGGCCATTGTATATTGTTTATAGTAGTTAAGATTTCCCAAATGTGTATTGTACTAGCCAGGCCATTCCCTCCTAGTGACGCAACACTTTCAGCGTTGCTACTAGTCAGGTCAAGAGCAATGTAAGTACTTTCTGAACTTCCGAAAAATTGGGAACTCCTCCCTCTTTGTTGGGAAGCAAACAACCATTAGCAAACCAATGGAGGCGTTTGGGAAATCCCACTTGGAAAATGTTAATTGTTATGCTCTTGGTCAGACCAAGTCTCTAAGAGACTTAATCAGGCTAGTATTGTACATACCCTGTACTGATGATGAGTGGGTGGTGGTTGGTGGTCATTGTATGCATGTATATTTTACATATTATGTGCACTTCAGATATGTACGTATATACGGATATGATGATAAAAGGCATTCTATAATTGTAGGATAGGGGGTTGCGGGGGGTTGGCAGATCTAGCTCTATAGGACATGGAACAAGTCATTATATCTTATGACAAAGTTGCAAAGCACTGGCCGGCCTAGCGCACAGTAAGTTCAGAGTTCAGTACTGACCGTGACATGCTTGTAGTTCTGTCCCGTCTTGGGGAAGTACATTTGTATTATAATGACATTTAAAAAAAAAAAAAGAAACTGTAGTACACTCTCAGAAATGAAGGTACAGAACTCGACGCTGTGGCAGCACCCTCAAGGGGAGTACCATTGCGTTACTTGATTGGTACCCCAAAAAAGAGGTGCATTCAGTTTCTTGCAATATCGAACAATGTGCATCGGTCACCACTTTTTTGAGGTACCACCCAAGCGACGCAATGGTACTCCCCTTGAGGGTACTGCCACAGCGAAGAGTTCTGTACCTTCATTTCTGAGAGCGTATATTCCAGGACAGTCCAGCACAGGCCCAACGTGCAGTGTAGAATAGGACATGACCTGACCGTGACATGCTCGTAGTCATGTATTATAATGAATATATACACTAGGACATGAGCTAGGGTTCGATACTGACCGTGACATGCTCGTAGTCCTGTATTATAATGAATACACTAGGACATGAGCTAGGGTTCGATACTGACCGTGACATGCTCGTAGTCATGTATTACAATGAATATATACACTAGGACATGAGCTAGGGTTCGATACTGACCGTGACATGCTCGTAGTCCTGTATTATAATGAATACACTAGGACATGAGCTAGGGTTCGATACTGACCGTGACATGCTCGTAGTCATGTATTACAATGAATATATACACTAGGACATGAGCTAGGGTTCGATACTGACCGTGACATGCTCGTAGTCCTGTCCCAGCTCAGGCGAGCTGGCCACCACCTCCCGCTCGGCTATCCACTGCTCCAGCTCGTCCACCTCGCGGCTCAGCTGGTACAGCCAGTACTGCTGCTCCAGGCGACACTTGCGCTCCTCCACCAGGTCCTTCAGGGACACGTACAGACGGTCGATCTGAGACTGACGCTTACTGATCTGCTCACTGTGGAAGAGGGAGAGGGGAGAGAGCCGGTGAGAGAGGGAGCGAGGGAGAGAGGGAATGAGAAAAGGAGAGAAAGAGAGAGGGAGAGGGAGAGGGAGAGGGAGAAGGAGATAGAGAGGGGGGGCAGAGAGAAGGAGAGAGAGAGGGAGAAGGTTTGGGAAGGAATACAGTATGTAAGCCAAAGAGATAAAAGTGATGTACATAAAGACGCAGGTAAGTGGGTACAGCCACAAGCCACAAGACAGGAGACAAGAACAAGATACGAGAGAGAAAGAGAGAGAGAGAGAGAGAGAGGGAGAGAGAGAGAGAGAGAGAGAGAGAGTCAGAGAGAGGTTTGAGGAAACAAGATGCATCAGGCATGCTGATCTTTCAGAGATGCTTCATTTTTTTATGCGTGCCTCGTACATTCTTATTTTTTGAGCCACCAGCGGAGATCTGCTTGAACCTGCCATGCAAATCTCCCAAACAAGGGTAAAGATGAAAGGTGGAGTTAGGATTAGTTAGGGTTTTCTAGACAGTGCTGCCTGGATGACACCACTGCAGGTCAAAAGCACCAGTGAGTAGGTTACCTTTCTTCCTCCCTGTCCTACAAGATAGCAGCTGCCCTAGCGTACCTGTCGGGGTGTGCGAGCTCCAGCAGCTGCCTGCACTGCTGTGAGAGCAGGCCGATGGTCTCTGCGTAGTCCTCTATGCACTGCTCCAGCACCAGGTGCTTCTTCAGGAGCTGCAGCGTGCTCGGCTCATCCTGTAATGTAACACGCACACATACACACACGCACGCACGCACACACACACGGGCACATGCACACGCACACGCACACACGCACACACACACACACACACACACACACACACACACAGAGAGACACACACACACAAGGGGAATGACATGGGTTAGTACATCTGTAGTATTTTCGGTAGTCTTTGGTAGTCTTTTTGGTTTGAGTGTATGAGATGGAGTGTTTCTACTGTGATGTCGGATTACATAGCGAGAGCTCAAGGGATTAGAGCATAGACAGTGTATGAAAGAATATTTTCACAGAGTGGATTACCTTAAATTTAAAGCTGACAGCGCAGCCATCTTTGTCCTTCTATTCTATGATTCGTCACGGTCGTCTAACCGTGCTCAAACAGAGGTCAAACCCCAACATGGCAGTGTAAAAATATTAGTGAAACTGAAAGACAGGCTCCATCTCCTTTTGATCGATTCTCCCTCTCCGGGGAACACAGACCCTGACTCTCCACTTACCTCAGGTGTCAGAAAGTAATTGATCACCTGTCAACAATAAATGTGATGGGGAGACAGAGAAGCAGACTGATAGCTACAGTCAGGGCCGCTGACAGCTTTGTCCGGACCCAGGACAAAGTCATCTGAAAGGGCCCACTAGCCCAATACATACAATGTCATAAGGACCCAATTTGTGGTCCCCCTCTCTCCTTGGGCCCGCGACAACTGTCCCCTTTAAACCCCCCCCCCGTCGGCACCCCTGGCTAGAGTTTTGGCAACAGACGGATGTCCATCATCATCCTACTGGACCAGTAGCCATTTCATTTGGTAGACAGAACCTCTCTCTCTCATGAAGTGGAGGCCAGGAAAGGATAGCACTGAAAGCATAGCAGCAGGGCACGGATAAGACTGTACCCACCTCTTGAGTAATTGTCTGATTGGAATGCCTCCACCTTCCTGGTCAGTATAAATATCTCATCATATTGTCTCTCCGTCTCTGGGCTCACATTCACATTAGAGATTTTAAACTTTCGCCTTTTTTGTTACTATAATCAGTGAGGATGGTGACAGGATATGAGTGGGAGAGAGACAGGGAAGGATCGGCAAAAGAGACGGGCAGAATTGAACGTGGGCAAATGATACGGTCAGAATTGAATGTGGGCAAACGATGCGGCCAGAATTGAATGTGGGCAAATGATACGGCCAGAATCGAACGTGGGTCACCGGCGTACAGTAGCAGTGCAGCGCCCTACCGCTAGAGCCATGGCAAGGCCATCCTTTTAAAAAGTTAAACATAAATATCATCTCCTGTCAAAAATACTTCCATTGTCTTTATATGTACGGTAATTCCTTTGGGCTTTTCTTGACTTAATTTGGACAAGACAGTTTGAGAGCCTAGGGGCCTCCGGCACAACAGTCCATGCCGTAGCCATTTGAGTCACGGTCGAGTCCTGTGTTGTCATTTCCCTTTCCTTACCTCTCTTCCTCACATGATCCCCTCAATCTCTACAACGTGTCCTCGTCTCACATCTGGGCCTGTCTCCCTTCATTTTGTGCCCTGCTTAAATTTCGTTTGTCATTCTGGGTTAGCGCAATCAATTGATATGTGATTAAAAATCGCAATTTCAACCAATCCTATTAGCGCCATGCAAAAGGTCGCAATTTGTTTTGTTTTTTTCGTACCTGGCTGCCTGGCAACCCAGTTGCCCAAGGCTACTCTTGTCACATGTCACCCCCTTAAGTGACAGGTGGTGAAGTGCATCTGTCACATCTGCTGTGCGAGTCTGTCTGTCCCTGACCTGTGCTTCCCTCCTCCCCCACCCTCTTCCACACACCTCCTTCTCCATTTACCCTTCCTCACATTTATCATGTGTTGGCACCATTGAGATATACAGTATCTACGGTTACTGGTTGGCACCCCTTGATTGCTGTCTGAGCATGCAATGCACAGACACGCTCCCCTTGCTGATACACACACCTTGACCCCCCCCCCCCAACACACACACACCTTAAACACTGAACCCCCCCACCACACACACACCTTACAAAAGACACCTAAACACACACAAAACACTCAACGCCGAACCCTACATACACCCAGACACACCATACCCATACACACCTAAATATACAGTACATCCAAACACACACACGTCCCCCAAGTTGAAGTAGTACTACTAGGCCAGGTACATGGCCCACACAACCAGCAGCAACACCCACACACACACATACACTCATCGCCTGGTGCATGGCCGACCCACACCAACACACACACACACACACACACACGCGCGCCCCAACACACACACACACACACACACACACACACACACACACACACACACACACACACACACACACACACCAACACACACACACACACACGCGCGCCCCAACACACACACACACACAGACACAGACACAGACACACACACACACACACAAACATCCCCCCCCCACACACACACACACAACACCATAAGCTACACACACCTTGCCCTTCTCCTCGTTCATCATGTGCAGCTCCTGTTCGCTCAGCCAGGCCTCCACCTCCCCCACGTCGAAGTAGTACTGCTGGGCCTGGTACATGGCGTCCAGCCCCAGCTGCCGGTGCTCCGTCTCCAGCCACAGGGCCTCCCACTGGGCCGCCAGCTGCTCCAGGCCCCCCCTCACGCAGTCGGCCTCGGGGCTGCGGATGGAGGCAATGAGGGAGGCCCGCTCCAGCACGTCCTCCACGCGCGCCCGGTGGCCCTGGAGCTCACGCTGCAGTGTCTGGGGAGATGGAGGAGAGGGTGGGGTGGGGTGGGATGGTGGTAAGTAAGTAGGTAAGTACATTTTATTTATAAAGCACATGTAAAAACAGTGCAAACAGTGCTGTGGAGTGCCTGTCTATGACAAAAAATAGATAAATACATAAAAGTAATAAAGCATATCAGTAGCATATTTTAGAAGCACTCCAATACGTAGACATCACCTGGTTCTTCTTCATCAGCTGCTGAACTTCCTGTAGTGTTCCCCCATGCTCCTGAGATGTGGCAAGGGGAATACGCTCCTGGACCCATAGCTGCAGACACAAACACACGCACGCACGCACGCACGCACGCACGCACGCACACACACACACACACACACACACACACACACACACACACACACACACTGTGAGACCCAGGCACAGTACTGTCTTGAAAACCAAGACCATATTTGATCATATTTGAACCAGCTAGACTAGTGACCCAAATAGAGGTATCCTGTGATATCACCTTTGTATCGCAACAGTTATCGTGAAACACAAGTTCAATAAAACTGTGGCAACCATAGCTTCCCTTGAAGACACGGGCCCCCACTTGTTATAGTAGCTGGCCTGTAAGAGCCACATACAGCCTCATCCCTCTAAGGGTTATTACTATGTGGGCCAGATGGATCACGTCCCAATGAGCTGCCTCCGTGTAATGACTTCACTCTAATGGCTACGAGCTTCATTCATAATTCAGAGCTTTTTATGAAAAGCAATGATGGTAATACACAATATAAATGTAACATGTAGCTTGTGACAACGAAGTGAATGACTACATTTTAATGAGTATTAGATAACATTATTGTGTGCTTTTCAATTAATGGTACCATTGGAATTATTGAACGAACGTGAATGAGCAGATGGGATTAAATAGCAACAATATTATAAAGCAAAGAAAAGCTTAATTACGATAATCTTTGCTAACAGATAGATAACAGACATTATGACCGGACAGCACCTCTTTCTTTAGGCGTCAGACACACCAAGGCCGAACGGAACAGAAGCCAGACGAATGAGTGTGTTCTACTCTGGCTTTCACATTGACAGCGTCGCCGTGCGCGGCCAGTCCTGTTCAAAAACCCCCACAGCAAAAGCTAGCGTGCTACTTTGCCATTCATTTGAATGAGACACCGCCGTTCGCCAGCGTGAAAAATACACGCTCGAGTTCTATTTTCCAAATGCAGGGCGGATCTCTCAGACAAAGTGATATTACAAGGTCACGTCTCCATCATCCATGTCAGCCAGGGAGACTGCCCCTATGGCTCACCCCTGAGTTCTACACATTCTACTTTTTCTCCAGGTGAGCAAGATACGCAACACAATAGAGATGCACCGGATCCTGATTTTTAGGATCCACTGCTTAAGATCCTGCCGGATTCGGAACCGGATACCGGATCCTACGAAAGGGTTGAACACGTAGCCTACTTGCACACGTGGGCCCTTTTTATTACGTTGGCTCAAACTATTCTTTAGACTCATTGGCTTGCTGCCACACTGCCTGCAACGGACGCTTCCAAAGGGTTTTCATTCCATGCAGCGATTGGGGTTGTGAAAGACTGATTGAAAAGCCTAGGCTACGTAAAAACTAGAGATGCACCAGATCCTGATATTTAGGATCCTTCCGGATACCGGATCCACTGCTTAAGATCCTGCCGGATCTGGACCCTGTGAAAAACCCTATTATCCTGGGGTCACCACCCCTTCCGTACGATTCATAGGGCCAGGGAAACAATGAAATGCACTACACACTGTGCACTCTGTAGTGGAGAAGTCAACCTTTTAGAAATAATCTCAGTATTCCACAAAGCCAAATCAAGGTCAAATCTCAAAAGGTCACCAATCTCACAATCTTGTCCTCAAGGTATTGTCCGACCTGGTGCACGTCCTTCGAGGAGAGCAGGATGCACAACAAAACAATGAACTGCACTACCCACTATGCACTTAACGTACTACACAGTGGAGTGAACATTTAAGGCATACCTTTATCCATAAAACCTTAAGGTCAAATCAAGGTCACAAATATCAGAATTCCACAAGGCCGAATTTCAAAAGGTCATTAACTCACAATCTCGTCCTCAAAGTCGTTTTCCGACATGGTGCACCTCCATCAAAATATAATGAAATGCACACCCTAAAACATATACCGGCATTGAAAGTCATGAACATTTCTGACACACAAGGTCGCATCAAGGTCACATGCTCTACTCACAATCTCGTCCTCGAGGTCGCGTCCGACCTGGTGCACCTCCTTGGAGGCGAGCAGGATGCGCCGGCGCTCCTTGAGGGGCTCGATGAGGCGCACGATGCGCGACTCCACGGCCGCCTGCCGCTCACCGACACGCTCCCCCACGTCCCCCATCAGCTGTCCCTGCTGGGGGAGAGACGCCACCTCCTGCTGCAGCTCCCCCACCTCCTGGTACCACTCTTCCATCTGCGTCTCCATCGTCTGGGGGAGGAGGTGCGCGTGTGTCGGAGGGGAAGAGGTGGTGGTGGTGGTGGTGGTGGTGGTCCGAATGCACATCGGATGGAGATGGTGGAGACGGACGACAGACAGACCATTCGCGAGTCACACACACACACACAATGTGCATATGCACACAGACAAACAGACAGACAGGCAGACAGACACAAGCAAATGACCAGCCCCCAATGCAAACACACAGAAACAGGCATTCAACGATTCACACAAAGACAAACACACACCATCACACACACAGAAGAGGGAAAAAAGAAAATGGAACACAAAGGCAGAGGGAAATGGGACACATAGGTGAGGAGGGAGGGAGGAAATGAAAGAAGAAGGGAAGGAATTAGAAAGAGAAGGGAAGTGAGAGAGGAGAGAGAGAGAGAGAGAGAGAGAGAGAGAGAGAGAGAGAGAGAGAGAGAGAGAGGAAAGCAGTGTGAACAGGAGAGGCAAGAGACGAAGAGGTCCATGAAATGGAAACGAGAAACACAAAACGTGACATGTCGGACAGACACACAGAATTAGAGGAAGAGAAAGGAGTCCATTAGGCTTCAGAAAAGTGAAAGTTAAAACACATCTATAATAGTACACTGTAGGGAGAAGGGGAGAGAGAGAGAGAGAGAGAGAGAGAGAGAGAGAGAGAGAGAGAGAGAGAGAGAGAGAGAGAGAGAGAGAGAGGAGAGAGAGAGAGAGAGACAGAGAGAGAGAGAGAGAGAGAGAGAGAGAGAGAGAGAGAGAGAGAGAGAGAGGGGTAGAGTAGGGAGAGAGAGAGAGGTAGAGTAGGGAGAGAGAAAGAGAAGGAGAGAGAGGGAGTGAGTGAGAGAGGGAGAGCGCAAGAGAGAAAAGATATAGAGTGGTAGGTTATACAAGTGATTCAGCTGATAATGTAACTCATCAAAGTTTGCTCGCATCAGCTGAATACCAGACAGTATTAACAAGGTTCAATAAACACACTTGACTTTGGTCATTTGTTTCAAGTTGATTTTAACAACTTCTGAACACAAACACTCGTCATGTCTGATCTGATAGGCAACTCCATCAGGGAAGTGGAGTCGTGGGTGGGCCCAGAATTGTTTAAAAACAAAAATCAAAGTACAATTCAGTGACCCGACCCACGTGTGAAAAAACACTATCAGATCAGCTTTCCATTTTATTTGCGGTTTTCGTTTTAAGACCTTGAACAAAAGTCATAGAGGATGGAACAACTCTGGGTTTGAAAAAGGGGAAAGAAATTCTCACATACCAAAGGGTCCATCTAGTACACAAGGGTCTGGAGTGTCAAAGAGTTTCAACATTATCGATTGGTCATTACAGACATTAGCGAGCACAACAGCAATCTGGCTATCACAGAGACACTTCTAGGGGGCCAAATATTTATATACTTTATAAGACATCATGTCTAAGTACTACTAAAAAAATATATTATTATGTCTATACTGAATATAGAAAGTATGTACTGTATACTGTATGATGTTTTTTTTCTGTGTCTGTTAAATGACCATTTGTTAATTTGAGTGGACCCATTATATCCAACAGCACTAAAGCAGCCAAATAGCTCTGCAAATGTTTTATAATAATAATAATAATAATAATAATAATAATAATAATAATAATAATAATAGAACACATTTTTACATTGCTGGACTTAAACATTATAAGCAGGGGCAAAAGGATTGACTTTGAGGGATATATTGGGAATTGCAGAGCAGCAGATCTATATATTTGGCTGTGGAGAGAGTGTCTGTGAAAATGTCAGCCGATTATTGTGTCCCGCGGCAATCGAAGATCCTCTGCCAGCACTGATGGCAGGATTCTCAATTGAGATAATGTAATCACACACACATGCCACTGACTGACACTACTCATGAACCCATGCACACGCACACACACATGCACACACACGCACGCACGCACGCACGCACGCACGCACGCACGCACGCACGCACGCACGCACGCACGCACGCCAATCATTTCACATCTAAACAGCTGACATTCAGACAGCCCACACTTTTTCTGGATGAAGGAAAGGGAAATTTCAAGACGGAATGACAGAGTGACAGAGCCAACACAGAATGAGAGATGGGGAAGAGACATGAAACTTCAACCTGTATAGAAAGACCGAGGAGTGAAGAAGACAACACCTCTGTATAAGACCATGCACGCGCGCACTCACTCACGCACGCACGCACTCACTCACGTACGCACGTACGCCAAACGCACGCACGCCACGCAGGCACGCACACACACACACACGTACTGTACACAGACATATGGAAAGCACAGGGTGAAATATGAAGAGGGGGACCAGATAGGAAAGCAAGAGAGTGGAGAGAGCAACGCAGGAAACAAAATCACAAAGTTTAAAAAATAATGAAATAAATCAACTTAACTTTAAATAAAGACAGCATGAAAAGTAATAAAGAAGAAAAGCAAAATTAAGAAATGCAAGTAATTCCAAAATATGAAATAAGAGCACTGTAGAAAATGCTAATAACAACAAAGAAAGGAAAAAAAGGAGAAGGGTAGATAGAGATGAGATAGAAAGATAGAGAAGATAAAGAGAAACAGAAGATAAAAGAAAGAAAGATTGTAAGAAAACAAAATATAGTAATAGCAATAAAAAAGAAAAAGAAAGAAAGAAAGAAAGAAAGAAAGTGAAAAAGAAAGAAAGCTAGAAAGTGAAAAAGAAAGAAAGGTAGAAAAGCAGAACAGAAAAAAAATGGAGCAACTACTGTACCCCTGGTAGTGGTGGTGGTGGTGGTGAGGATGATGATGGTGAAGATGTGGGCTACTGTAGTGTCACAGAGCAACAGAGCCTGCCACTAAAGCAGCGCAATGCAGCTCAGTGCTCAGCACCAACACTCTGTCTGTCAGAGAGGAGAGTTATACAGGTCGGAGGTCAATCTGTTGGTACGGTTACAGGTATAGTACTGCATTTAAAGGAACAGTATAGCCCTTTATGCTTTTAACATATTTGTATTTCCAAGTATTACACATAAATGTGCATATCATTTTCATCTCAGTGTGTTCAGTAGTGTACTTAGATTGACATTATTAGCATAGCCTAGCAGTATAGAGAGACAAACGTTTCGGCTGTTGCCTTTGCCGTGTATACCTGAAAATAAATGTAACTTAAAGAAATCTCTCAGTAGATTAGTATGAATAGTAATCAACAAGTCAATCATTTTACAACTAATGCTCATGAACATCTACATGTTTACGTAGTGAATTCCTTCAAGACCTCAGTGGTTGTTATCAATCCAGGAAAAGCGATTAAATGCTGAGGCACTGAACAACACTAAAAACCATACAAGACTACTAGTAATCGAATGCTGTCCAGCTGGATGTAAATGAGAAAAGTATGAGTAATGATTAGATAAACAGATAAACAGACAGCACAGGTGACATGGGCAGCATACATAGTATTGTCATGGTAACAAGAAAAGAAGCTGCTGACAAAAAGAGCAAACATACTGTAAATTGTGCAGTATTATGAGTACTTTAGTGAACTGTCAACATAGGTCTCCTTAAACATTTAGTACCCCCCTACAAAGTGCACTCTGATATAATGGTGTAGGCCTCCACACAACCTGTCTCTACATGGCATACCTGCAGATTCTCTTGAGCTGGGCTCAAACCACACGACTTAAAAATCACATCAGATTTTGACGTTAGGTTGTAATGCACAAATAAGGAGAATTGCAGCTGTCAATCTTATTTTCGATTGTAAACACGAAAATAATACCCAACGTTCTATTTCGAGTCAACAGTGTTTGAGATCAACAATTTGCAGTCGGCAAATCTTTCAATCGGCAAAATTATATCTTAGAACTTCGCACACGACGAAGAAAACTGGCCCAACAATCGCTTGTCTTGGAGGGTAATGTTCCACTGACTGTCGTAAGGGGGGTTTCAGCCGAGGAGTGGGCCAATAGTCGTGTAGTT
>NC_085864.1:8689370-8696870 GCF_034702125.1 Engraulis encrasicolus | reverse complement strand
CTTTCCTGCCTCTTCTCTTCTCCGACTCCATTCCTCTTCCTCTTCTCTTCTCCTGTCCTCCTCTTGCACACACACACACACACACACACACGCACACACACACACGCACACACACACACACACACACACACACACACACACACACACACACACACACACACACACACACACCACACACACACACACACACACACACACACACACACACACACACACACACACACACACACACACACACACACACACACACACACATACACACACAATCCTTTTCACCTGTCCATTCTTAAGTTATGAACCAAACTGCTTCCAAATACAACAACACGAAGAAGTACCACAAATAAGTTGCTCATAAGCATAAAAAGCTACAGGACCAACACTCTTGATCTCCAGTATTTAAATTGATTATGATTCATCATGATGAATGGTGTGGGGGAAAAAAGTAATTAAAAACACTTCTGAACAAAAAGTGATGAACACCAGCATCTTTCCATTATGCCACACCAGAGAGGGGAGTCTACTGTAAATTAGCAGGTTTGATTTAGTGGCCCTAATCATGCTACCTCAGCATAGTCGCCAAGATCATTCTCACTTAGCTCACTTTCATTATACAACCTTTACAGTACACGAACATTCTCAAGCACAAACAAACCTTCCTGTAAAACCACATTAACCACTAAACCACCACTCAACCGGTGACAGAATGTGACAAAACTTAAAATAACATCTAAAAGATAACATGGATCAAACCCTCCTGAATTGTCATACCATGAAAACTTCAACAATACATCACAACACATAAAACACAACACATAACATAACAGCGTGACATGACGTGACATAACGTGTTGTAACGTAACATGATAATGTAACACAAAACAAAACATTTTTAAGAACACTGGGGGATTTGTTGGTGACTGAGGAACACGTGGAAACATCAACATGTTAGTCAACTGTTAGCACCAAATAAATAAATGAAAAGAAAGAACAGTGTGCTCCATCTTCTCCTTTTGACCAACATTGGAGCATTGGTTTACTGTTAGACTGGAGCTACAACTGATGTGTTACGTTGCGTTAAGTGAAGTTGCATCAAAAGTACATTGAAAAGAATAGGACCCTTTTTAAGTGTTTGCTGCGCTGCCATGTCTGGTGTAGACAGCTGTTCCATTGATTACAGTAGAAGCTAACTGTTACGGAACGAAAGTCTTTGACTTAATGTATCCAGTGAAGCCCCAGTGTTAATATTTCACTGTGCACAGGTAGTGTTATTACAATGAGCTCTGCGTGTCTTCAATGCTGACATCCACAGTAGCTTAAGTCAGGGCTGATGACAACTTTGGATGGACCTGGGACAAAGTGATCTAAAAGACCCCCCCGCCCACCCACCTAAGACAAACAGTGAGGATACAATAATAAGGACCCCCTTTCTATGGCCCCAGGACAGCTGACCTGTTCCCAACCCCCCTGTCATCTTCCCTGGTTGCAGGTGCATGGCAAGCTGGCTATCTCAAGGGTGAAGGTCAACCGTGTCAACCAGCCAAGAGCTTGATCTAATGCACGGGAATCCATAAAAGCCCCCATATGGTGCCGCGTGTTTAACACACCACCCCCACTCCCATTCGCACTCCCACCCACGCACACACTAAACAGCGCTGCTTGGCTAGCCCAGCACATTTGTGCACCGATGAGAAAATATTTACTGTGAGAGAGTGTGTTGTGTATTTGTGTGTGCATATGTATGTGTGTCTGTTTGAGTCTGTGTGATGCTTGTTGTACCATATGTGCATGCGTGCATGGGTGTGTACCGTGTGTGTGTGTCATTGTGTGTGTGTGTGTGTGTGTGTGTGTGTGTGTGTGTGTGTGTGTGTGTGTGTGTGTGTGTGTGTGTGTGTGTGTGTGTGTGTGTGTGTGTGTGTGTGTGTGTGTATGTGTGTGTGTGTGTGTGTGTGTGTGTGGTAGTGTGTCTGTGTCTGTGTCTGTGTCTGTGTCTGTGTGTGTCTGTGGATGGCTGTGAGCTAAAATCTGCCTGAGAGAAGGCGGCAAGGGGAAAGGAGAGGAGAGGAGAGGCAAGGCAAGGCAAGAGGAGAGGAGCAGTGAGAGGTGAAAAAAGGCGAGGCAATGCGAAGACAGGAGAGGAGAGGAGAGGAGAGGCAAAGTGAGGAGAGGAGAGGAGAGGAGAGGAGAGGAGAGGAGAGGAGAGGAGAGGAGAGGAGAGGAGAGGAGAGGAGAGGAGAGGAGAGGAGAGGAGGGGAAGAGAAGAGAGGCAAAGTGGTCATGTGAGGAGAGGAGGCGAGGAGAGGATAGGTGAGGAGAGGAGAGGAGAGGAGGCGAGGAGAGGAGAGGCGAGGAAAGGAGAGGAGAGGAGAGGAGAGGAGCGTAGAGGATAGGAGAGGAGAGAAGGGGAGAGGCGAGGGAGGAGAGGAGAGGAAAGGAAAGGAGAGGCAAGGCGAGAGGAGAGGAGAGGAGAGGAGAGGAGAGGAGAGGAGAGGCGAGGCGAGGCGAGGCGAGGCGAGGCGAGGCGAGGCGAGGCGAGGCGAGGCGAGGCGAGGCGAGGCGAGGCGAGGAGAGGAGAGGAGAGGAGAGGAGAGGGGAGGAAAGGGGAGGAGAGGAGAGGAGAGGAGAGGAAAGAGGCGAGGCGAGGCGAGGCGAGGCGAGGCGAGGCGAGGCGAGGCGAGGAGAGGAGAGGAGAGGAGAGGAGAGGAGAGGAGAGGAGAGGAGAGGAGAGGCGAGGCGAGGCGAGGCGAGGCGAAGTGGTCATGTGATAAGCAGCAGCACTGCTGGGTCGGCCATATGTGCCTGCTCTCGCACAGAGACCGCTCACTAGCTCACGTTAGCACAACATTTAAACAACATTCACACCGCATTTATACAACATTGACACAAGCTTTACACAGAATTTACATAATTTATGCAGCATACATACAACATTAACACAGCCTTTACGCAAGACATACACGGCATTTACATGACATTCACAGCATTTATGAAACATACACACAGCATTTACACAACCTGAGCCCAACTATGGAAAATGGCTCATGTATCGCCTTTACATAAAAGTGGAGCTAAAGATGATCTGAACAATTATCGCCCTATTTCAAAACTTCCCTGTTTGTCAAAGATCTTAGAATCCCTAACAAATAACCAATTAAAAGCCTTTCTCTCACGGCACTCTATTTTAGCTACCCATCAATCTGGTTTTAGAGCACAACACAGTACAATCACTGCTGCAACTTTGGTTCTCAATGACATAGTATCTGCCTTAGACAGAAAGGAACATTGTGCTGCACTTTTTGTAGATTTGACCAAAGCATTCGATACTGTGGATCATGCCTTACTCTTACATAAATTGATGGACATTGGTTTTGATTCCAACGCAAGTAACTGGTTCAAGAGCTATCTTAGTAATAGGTTTCAGTGTGTTAAAGCTGGAGTCGCAAAATCTGATTTCTTACCCCTGAGGAAAGGTGTCCCCCAGGGCTCTGTCCTAGGGCCTATCCTATTTACCATCTTTATTAATGATATAGTATCTTCTCTTAGTAGTTCTCGTGTCCATCTATATGCTGATGATACAATCCTTTACTGTACTGCAAACACTATCACTCTAGCAATTGATAGCCTGCAACAGGCCTTTAATACTTTGCAAAAATCTCTTTTTAACCTTAAACTTGTTTTGAACCCTAATAAAACGAAATTTATGCTATTCTCCAAGGCTAAGGGCATAAAGTCGGGCGCTTTTCATCTCACAACATTAACTGGTTGTGATATTGAGCAGGTACCTGTTTATAAATACCTGGGCATCTGGATTGATGAGAACCTTAATTTCTCTTTTCATATTGACTGCCTGGCTAAGCAGTTAAGGCAAAAGATGGGGTTTCTCTCTATCGTCACAAATCTTCTCTCCCCCTATCCTGTAGGAAAAGGATCATTGAGTCAGTTATTTTACCTGTTCTGGACTATGGTGATATTATTTACAAAAATGCAACCATATCCTCACTCAGTATGCTTGACTCCATATATCATTCGGCCATCAGGTTTTCAACAGGCTCTGCTTATAATACTCACCACTGCATATTATATGACACAATAGGTTGGCCTTCACTTACAGAGAGGCGTTTTAGACATTGGATTCTTTTTATTTATAAAGCCATCCTAGGAAAACTTCCTTCTTACATTTCTTCACTTCTAAACTGGCACTCAAGTATGCATCACACACGTTCAAGCAGTCAGCTCCTACTTTCTGTTCCAAGTGTACGAACTGAACTGGGCAAATCAGCCTTTTGCTTTAATGCCCCCAGGTCATGGAACTTAATTCAGCGCACTTTTAACTTGGAATCTTTGATTTCTTTTTAACCAATTTAAGATTTTAATTACAAACCTTCCCAATCCAGTTTGCAATTGCTATCGCTGAAAGATTGTTTTTTTTTTTTTTTTTTTTTTTTTTTGTTGTCTTTTTTTTTTTTGCTTATTTTTTTTTTTTTTATTTTTTTTTTAGTGCTGACTATGCTTATTTATGTCTATAACATTTTCTTTTATGTTTATATACACTCTTTCTGTCTATGTTTGTGTTGTGATATTTGTGATGTCCGAGTATTTATTTTATTTTCTTTATTCTTTTTTTATTCATATATTCTTTTAATGTGTTTTTATACTTTTAAATGCAACTTATATGTCATTAATGCCTGGATAACTTAATTATTTAATTCATTTATACTTGTAAATTCTCGGCTGCATCGAAAAAGAGGGCCACCCTCAATGTATTTCCGAGAAGGAAAATAAAGGTTCAAATCAAATCAAAAATCAAAACTCCAACTCACGTTGTCATGTGTCATGTCACGTTGACACAGCACTCCACCGTACACACTGCACACGACAAAATTGCATTTATGCTTCACCCTTGCAAGAGGGCAGCCCCCAATGGAGCCCCAAGGGAGCAGTGTGGGCAGGACGGTACCATGCTCGGGGACAGGTACATCAGACATGGAGAAGGATGGGGGGACAGCACTGGTTAATTACTACCCCCCACCAACATGGTGGGTCGGGAGTCGAACTGGCAACCTTTGGGCTACAAGTCTGACGCCCTAACCACTTACCCTTGACTGCTCTTATCATCTAAAACCAGGCCATTTGGAATATGTGGCACTGAATTGTAACTAATGGATTCAGGTTGCCCATCACTACTCTTGATACATTAGCTTCACAAACACTGTGTGTGTGTCAGCAGTAACTCCAGTCCTCCAGAATCACACAGCCACACTCATCACCGTCCTGCCCTCACTGCACTAATGCACCCACAACATCAGCACAACGTTCATGCAACATTAACAAATTCATAGACAACAGCAGGCCTTTCAAACAACACAGCATTGCATATACTGTCTCTTGTCTCGATGGCAGTGATGACTGTCCTCATTGCACTAGTGCGCCCACAACATCAGAACAGCATTTATACAACCGCGACAGACTGGGCTACTTCTGAGCGACTGGACTCAGCATAACTTTTTTCAATTTTTTGGCTCTGAGGAAGACACTGGTGCGTGCACCAAAATAACATTTTAAAACTTTTTTTAAAAGTATGCTGAGTGCTCCAGTTATCCCTGGGTCTAATTGTTGAGAAGTAGCCCATTCTGTCTTGATTTTGCTGTCCTGGACTGTGAGCAACACAAAAGCTGAAGTGCAGACATCCTTCTTCTAAGAATTTTGTACATTTGCACAACATTCACACAACACAGCAGTGCATATATACTGTCTCTCATCTCGACGGAGTAACTCCTGTCTTGCCCAACTGCACTGCCACTGTGATGAACAAAGAACATACTGTATATTGGAAAACAACTATTACTGGCTGGAAAATGCATTGGCCATGGTATAGTATCTGAGGAAGTCCACAGTCTGAGGAAATGGTGCGTATGGGCAGTGGGTGCAACGCCATGATGGATAAAAAAAACGTAACACCGGAAACTCTACATCATCACTCTGGATGTCCGTAATTTAAATTGCATTGTGGGTGCGAGCGGCTGCTGCGAGTTCCGGCCCCGGTTGAAAAAGGATGTCCGGTTATCAATGTTCAGGTTGTGGCCAAATTAACTACTGTTGGTCAGCGTTAATTGCGGATGACAATTAATAATAGCTGTCAAAAATTCACAGTGTCCTCCTGTGACCTCTTCCATACTCCAGGCCTGGCGGTAAGGGCTTTGCACTTTTTACCATGCCGTCAGTACTGACCGTAGAAGAAGAAAGTGACGCTCTTATGACGTCAATATGTTTTCAGTAAGCTGAACAGCATTTATACAGCATTGCACAACAGTCACCCAACACAGCCTGTCTACAGTGGTTGCTAATATTCAGAGAGCTGTCGTCACTGCACTAATGGAGTGTCCTCCACAGCTAGCGTCAGCACCGCACAGGGTCAGTGCAGATTGCACTTGGAGAGCCAAGGTGCACGCACGCACGCACACACACACACACGCACGCACGTACGCACGCATACATACTACATACATACACACTGCTGTGACAGTGGCAAAGTGGCATTGGAGAGCTAAATTATGTACTACGCACACACACGCGCACACACACGCGCACACACACACACACACACACACACACACACACACACACACACACACACACACACACACACACACACACACACACACACACACACACACACACACACACACACACACTCCTAAGGAGGAGGCAGAGTGGCATTGGAGAGTTAAATTATGCAGTACACAGCACTGGGGTTGGCTGGCAGAGTGGAGTGAATGACACACACCCACACGCGCGCACGCACATACACACACACACACACACGCACGCACTGTACTGTAGCATCAGGACAGCAGAGGGGATGAGGAGGATACGGGGGACGGCGGAGGAAGACTGATATAGAAGAGAGAAAATGCAAGACAGAGACTGTGTTTCGAGTGGGGTCAGTGACGTTTCAGCAGTAGCACACGTCAGCCAGTGCCACTTCTGCATGTTTTTTTTTAGTTTGTTTGTTTTAGTGGACTATCTAAGAAGCATATTCATTGCAGCATATCAACCACCAATTACTAATTCATTTATGGGCATTAGATGCTGTTGCGCCACCTGACGTCAGAGTCCAAAAAAGTCTTTGAACAGCTTTTTCTTGATCTTTTGAGACAGCAGAAGCACTCATAGGGTACAACCATGGTACAAGCATGCAATAAATAATACATATATAGTGAATTAGTGGATGTTTTGAGACAGGGCTGGAGTAGGTGAAATGAACACCCCTCTGTAGGGGAGGGAAAATGGTACTGGCCACTGCTGATGAGGTGCGTAAAATACAGAGCTGATAAGGATGACAAGGCTCTCTCTCTCTCTCTCTCTCTCTCTCTCTCTCTCTCTCTCTCTCTCTCTCTCTCTCTTCCTCTGTGCTCTGTGCATACATGCGTGCGTGTGTGTGTGTGTGTGTGAGCATGCGTGTGCATTCCTGTGTCTGTGGATGTACAATACAGAGCTGATAAG
>NC_085864.1:8676870-8686870 GCF_034702125.1 Engraulis encrasicolus | reverse complement strand
TCATTTCCTGGCGCAGACCGAAGCAGGAATTGAGGAGCAGCATGCGTGTATGTGTGTGTGTGTGTGTGTGCGTGCTTGCGTGTGCGTGCTTGCGTGTGCGTGTTTGTGTGATTGAGGCGGGAGAAATGACCTTCACACACAGTGAACACACACACACACACACACACACACACACACACACACACACACACACACACACACACACACACACACACACACACACACAAGCGAGGGGAGGAACATAGGGGGGTGAGAGAGAGAGAGAGAGAGAGAGAGAGAGAGAGAGAGAGAGAGAGAGAGAGAGAGAGAGAGAGAGAGAGAGAGAGAGAGAGAGAGAGAGAGAAAGGTGGGGGAGGGAGGTTACCTAGCAACAGAGTCCTGCTCAGTACCACTGATGGTGCGCCGGGCAACCATCTGACAGCCGCCAGCCCAGTGATGCCAGAGCATCACTGCATCCACGACAACACCTCATTCTCCACGGCAACAGCTGCCAAGCACATGGCAACATCATCACACCGCCGCATCACAACTGCCCACACAACCGTGCTCACATCCAGGGCTGCCCAAAACGCACATTCACAAAGACACTTCTATTACATTGCATTACATTAGAGTACATTACATGACATGACATTACTAACACTGACGCTTTTGTCCAAAGCGACTTTTATCCACAGCGATATTACAGGGTATTGGTTACAGTCCCTGGAGCAGTGTGGGGATAGGTGCCTTTCTCAACGGCACGTTAGCCATTGAGGGAGGAAAGGAGTAGTAAGGGTGGGGAGGATTGAACTTTCAACCAGCGGTGTAGTCTACTTTTTTGAAGTGGGTATACTGTATATTCGAGCATTTTTTGAAGTGGGTATACTGTATATATTTATGCCATTCTAAATAATGGATCAATCAATTTTAAGTGGGTATACTGAAGCCCCTAAAATTTAGAAGTGGGTATACTCCGTATTCCTGCGTTCTATATACAGTAGACTACACTACTGCTTTCAACCCTGTGAACTACAGTCCAACTCCCTCACCATTACCTCATGGCTGCCCCACTTCTACATCAACACGCAGGATTTTTATACAATGCAAATGCATGCTTTAAGTCATGTACTGTACGTATAGTGTGTAGCGTATTCATGACCACTGTGCTGTTTAAGGAGAACTCTAATTCTTTCATTTCCATCATGTCTAATTCATTCTACAAGTCAGCAAGAAACTGCAGGCAGTCACATTTCTGCGTTTAGTCGTAAATTCACTTAAGGTTACACAGAACAATCACCTCTACTGCACATATAGTATGTCTGTACAGTACACACATAGTGATATTCAAAGCTTTCACAACAGCGAAAAACAAACTAATATTCTAGAATTAAGAACTGTCCAGTATCCATAAACACATAAAATACATAATGGTGGCGCTTCAAATGAATGCCCCGTGACGGACGCTTCGTTTGGCATCTACGTCAGGAAATGAGAAACTCCATCCAGCTCTCCAGCGCAAACGATGAATACCAAATCCATGCCAGCTATCCAGATGCCAGGCTAATGCCCACGGGACCCAGTCCTGTACACATCAGCTGTTAAAACGCACTACCGTGCCAGGCACTCTCTAGTGATGAATACGCTGAGGACAAAAACATGTTCAAACAGTGCTGCTCTACAAAGTCAAAAGGCACTACATAGTATTTGGTCAAAACTGAGTTGATTATATTTGAAGGGTTCAGATGCTAAACCCTTTAATTTGCCTTTTTTTTTAGAAATCTTTGGGTTCATTCATATGAATGAAATGCAGCTGATCAGAAAAGCAGTGTGGGGATTTGCATATTTTGCAACTCTTCGTTTTTAAATTCACTCTATAATTCCTTTTTGTGGAGAAATCCCTATTTAGAAAACAAAACACACAAACAAACAACAAACAAAAAAACATCACTAGTATAGAAACTGTTTGCTAGACTGGGCAAGGTGACAGCCTTAAAGCAATAAACATTTTGGACACAAGTCTCTTCTGTCAAGTCAGGTCTGTCAGGTCAACGGATCTGTCGCATTCCCAGAGGACGACCGATTCATTCTGCCAGCAAAAAAAAAAAGTGACAATCCCTTGCCTTGTCTGAAGGCAGTCCCTAAGCGCCCTTGTCTTGTTTCGAGCCAGTCCCTAAGCCCTTTGTTGTCTTCAGTTCAGTGTGAACTGTGAGTAGCTGGGTGAGGACCAGACAGTAGGACCTACGGCCATCGCCTGCTCTGCTCCCTGTCTGGGTGTCATCTGGGGAGCCAGCCTGTTCTGCTGTCCTGCTCCCAGGATCCTGTAGGATCCTGTCACCACACACATTCCCAATTCCTTCTGTTCTGCCGAAACGGGATGATCTACCACCCCCACCCCTTCACACCCACCAACACAGTAAAACATGCAACGTTAATTCAAAATTTAGAAAGTACTCTGGGACACAATACACTCTCGATGTAAAATCAACTCTTTAAATTTTGAATGAACACTGTTTTTCTTATCTATTTATTTTTTACTGTGCATTGTCTCCTTCCACCCCTACCACCCACAATACTAACAAAGCCAACCTCCACTGTCCTCTGGCCAGTACCAGTCTCCAGTCCTCTCTGGCCATGCAGGCTGGCAAGCCAAGTCTGCCAAGGCGGAGTGGAGTGGAGTGCAGTGGAGTAGAGGGGTCAACAAGAAATAGGACAGTGTTGTGCTGAGCTCACACAAGAATGTCCACACAAATAACACACCTGCCCATGCACACTGATAATGCACTGTAAATATGCAGACACACCTCACCTGCAAGGACACACCCAAGTGCACACACACACATGCATAAATGCATGCATGCACGCACGCACGCACGCACGCACACACACACACACACACACACACACACACACACACACACACACACACACACACACACACACACACACACACACACACACACACACACACACACACACACACACACACACACACACACATACCTGCACGCACGCACGCACGCACGCACGCACGCACGCACACTTATCTAGGCACAACACAATGTAGTACATTTAAATCGTTCTAAATTGCTCTTTGCAATACTACCACAAATCATACATGAAGACCATGTGAAAACTACCAAACCACAGGGCTGTGCTGTAAAGTGCAGACCTATGTGACTTCATGCTATGAATGCATTATGTATGTGCTCACTGTGCTGCATCAAATCCGCACACGTGGTGCCAATGCCATCACCCATATAAGAATAACTGAGAGAGGCAGTGCCAGCCAGGTTGGCTCTGAAGTGATAGTACTTCACAACAGCGCTCTCTCTCTCTCTCTCTCTCTCTCTCTCTCTCTCTCTCTCTCTCTCTCTCTCTCTCTCTCTCTCTCTCTCTCTCTCTCTCTCTCTCTCTCTCTCTCTCTCTCTCTCTCTCTCTCTCTCTCTCTCTCTCTCTCTCTCTCTCTCTCTCTCTCTCTCTCTCTCTGCCTATTTCTGTCTTTTCCCTTTTTTCCTTCTTCCATGCTTTCTCTTCCTTTAACGCTCACTGAAACACCTCTCTCTCTCTTCAATCTCTTTCTCTCTCTCTCTGTCTCTCTTCTTTCTTTCTTTCTCTCTGTCTTTCTTTCATTCTTTCTTTCTTTCTTTCTTACACACACTCTCTCCCTTTCTCCCCTGCTCTCCTCACTTGCTTTACACAGGGTTGTCTATTTTAAGCCAGCCCAGTTCATGTTGCTTTTTTTGGGCTGCTGTGATGCAGAAGAACGCAGCAGGCTCCAGGTAATGATTCACCTGATGACACTCAGAGCGGAACACAGTCGTGTCCTAAACGCTCCACTCTAGAGTGTACGTACCCATTGTGACATCACAAAGACAAAACATTCTAAAGGGCAGCGGGAACTGACGGGGCCGCGTGACTTTGGTAATCTATCCATGCACTGTAGCGTAGGCAGCAACAATTAGCTACTGTAGCTGTATTTATGCAAAGGGCAGCTGAAGGAAGGATTTGTATGAGGTGGCAGAAACATACAGGACAGGACACATTTTAAGTATGTACAGTATTATCTTGGTCTCTTCAATAAATGATAGAGACTAACAAAAATACATTCTTTGGAAAGCTGTCATGTCTGTATGTCTATGTATGTATTCTGTTTGTCTATGCCCATTCTGTATGTCTATGTTAAAATTTAAAAGGTAAGCTCCCCTTCACATCCTCCGGTGTGGAGCATTGCCCTCTGTTTGACCTTTCCAGTGAGGGGAGGGGGGGTTGCTGTCTCAACATGATTATGCCTGTTGCCCCTCTCACAGACACTCATGCTTACAGGCCTAGCCCTCTGAACAAGAAGCTTTCATGAAGCTCGCATGAATTCTGGAAATAAACTATGAAAAATGTGACACAGTGCACCTTTAAAAATGCACCCGAAAACAACAATCACATTAGAAAACAAGTATGAGAAATTGCCACGTCAAAATGGAGCCTTCTTAGCACTGGTCAGCAAGCATGAGCAAGCACGTTTTAAACCTGTATCTAAAGCATATTTCTAAAAACAGGGTCTTATCTAAAAATAGACCCAGACAAGGTCAACAAAGATACTCATGATTTTCATGATAAAAAACAAGGCGGTGAGTCTAAAAATAAATCTCAACAAAGACGTAGTTACTTCATCATGCTGGCAAAGATGCACCCGATGCACTATTTTCATGCTTACAGTAACAGACGTGACACAAGCTGTGATAAGTGGCAACGTATGTACCCAACAACAAGCACGCACACGCAAGCACGCACGCACGCACACACGCACACACACACACGCAGGCACGCGCAAGCACGCGCAAACACGCACACGACACGCACACGCACACAGTGCCTATTCAGCACCAAGGCCAGGTGATACTGTATGTCTGAGCCAGTACATCTTTCCAACATAACATAGTACCTTATTTTTCTCATATCCTGTCTTTAACTCATTGGCTGCCTTGGCCGTCGAATGAAGTCATTTCGAATAGTGACGCCCCCTGCCTTCGACGTCGTTCGCCGATAATTGCGTTTTTTTTTTTACAGCCAGGCCTCGAGGACGGTCTGACCTATCTTCTGTATAAATTTCAAGCCTCTAGGCATTTTCTAACTGTTCCTATAGGTGGCAGAAGTGTCCTTAGGAACAGTCAAGGCAGGGCTTTTGTTCAGACCAGGAGGAAATGTCAAGACAAAAACACCCCTTTTTTACTATTATAATCTCAAAAGTAGCATACTGTAGCAAAATCATTTTTGAAAGTAAAGCACCTGTGACAGTAGTCTACTTTCTTGCCCTCTGATTTTAACACAGGTAGGCTACTGATTTTAGTGTCAGAGCCTGACCAAAAAAATCCCTTCCTCTCATGACCAAAATACAACCCCCTGTTGCTATCTAGCTAGAAGGCATTGTAGCTAGCTTGCCCAAAATACACCATGAGATGATCTGTGTGGCAACCTTTCATTTTGGATAATGTGATCAGCCTACACAACATCAGGATGATGCTTACAAAATATCATCTAACAGGAGAATGCACGGGACTAGTGGTGATCTCGGGAATGTTTGGCTATAAAGTTTGCTACGCTAGCTAGCTAGCTAGCACGAAATTGCTAACAACTTAGCTAAGGAGCAACCAAGGAGCCTTGGTAAGTCAACTATTTTTACTCATTCTACAGTTATTTTTGATGGATCTGTATAGTATGATCAGCTTACTGTATCATCAAAAAAGACAGGGGGGTTGCAGATTCTTGGAACAGAGTAGCCTTTGTGTCTGGTCAGATGCAGTCAGCTCACATGAGAAAGCATTGCACTTAGCCTCAGACCAGCTAGCCTTCACCACTCCAATCGGCTTGTGAAATGTTGGATATGTGATCAGTACTTTATCAAAAGAAAATTCATTGAACAATATATGACAAGATCAATATAGCAGAACCATGATGACAGTAATCATCAATCTGCAAATTGTCCGCTCTGCCAAAGAAGCTGCAGTAAGCTACGCTAAGCGGAGCTGCCTGCCTGCCTACCTGCCTCCCTCCCCCCACAAGACACAACACGGTACTATTTCTGGAGGAAATAAACCAGCTGTGATTCGTTCTCCAACGAGGGGAGAGAGAGCACAATCAGAGGGAGAGGGAGAGGGAGGGAGTTCCCGGAGTTAGGGGCACCTGCTGTCATGATCCATTCTGCGCGCCAGCAACTAAACCAAAACACCCTTGTTTTCGAGTCCACCCCCGTTATATTTCAGTATATTAGGTTGAAAAGGTCATACAAACGATCTTTTGTTCAGGCTAAAGATGACAGAAGACTCTGTAATAGCATCTGATAGGTTTGGAGTTGTTAGGATGCCATTATGGGCAAAAACTTTTGCAGTTCTAGTTCTACTTCAAATGACGTTTTCTCAGCTTTTTGGCAAGAAAGCAGCATTTTGGCGAATTCCACTTAATTTCAACAGATGATTATGAAAGAACGGAAAGGGGTAGAGAGACACCGTTTTTTTCTGATGACAGATGAGCGTCTAATCTGTGTTTTGATAGGTATGGTGTTGACATAGACACAGAACTCAATTTTCTGTGAGCCTCCAAAAAACGCCCAAAATGCTGAAAAATCTCTGGCACTCCGAGGTACTCTTTTATGAAAATGGCTGGCAGCCAATGAGTTAATGAACCTTGTGGATTTATTTGGTACCTGTTTACCATTCATTTTACTGTAGTCTGTCAGAACGTTTGAACGTTTACAGACTGTCAGGATTGATGGTTCAATACGAAATCACACTTCAGTTTCATTCATTCATTCATTCATTCATTCATTCATTCATTCATTCATTCATTCATTCATTCATTCATTCATTCATTCATCCATTCATTCATTCATTCATTCATTCATTCATTCATTCATTCATTCATTCATTCATCCACACTGAAATGAATATCAATTTCAACAAAATGACCAAAGGCCATAGAGAAAGGAGTTGAGTGAACAAAAGCCTGCTTTTCTCATTAGTTAATCAAATTAGTCTTATCATAGTATGTCAAGAACAAAAAAAAATCCCATGTACGTACACGTACAGCAACCATGGTCCATGTGCAATTCCTTGTTATGACATTGCAACGCCAAGGAAATCACACTATAAGGTGCAGTCGATATAACATTACTGAAAATGCCTACAGGGCAAGGGAGGGTCGCATAAAGGTTGACATCGAGTTCAAACGGGGACAGCTGATCCCCCTGTTACATAAGCTCATTATATAATCAGGGGCTGATGTCAGGTAAACATGGCCTCCTCCATACTTACATACGTAGGTTACGAATAGCTTCCTGCTGTGTTTTCCCCCTTTGACCTGCCTAATGACCCCCAGTGCCTGATTGCATGCTAGTTTGTGCTATATTTTAATCTATCGCGCAATGTATATTATAATTTGTGAATTTGAGTGTTTCCTCCGAGATTAATAAAAGTACTCTACAACTACAACAAATGTAAACATAAACACTCTCAAAACCAATCAGACTAAGAGCAAGAGCAGTTTGTGGTATAGCACTCGGAAGTCCTATTGATCAAGGATCAGAAGCCCATAGTATTGTGGTTAACGTCTCCCACGAACTTGTAAAAACGTGAATGAGTTCCTTACGCAGCAGTGTGCATGTGAACCCAGTAGGTCTACCTTGTAGGGTCACACTAATTCTAACTAATGGGATAGGATTGGAGCATAGCAGATTTGATTCCCATACTATTATAAAGAAGAGCATGGGTAAAGGAGTAAATAACCAATACTCCTGCCCCCTCACACACAGACACGTCCATGGCTGATGTGACCTTCACCACATTGCTGCACATCTGCAAGTTCAGCAAGAATATCAGCTGATGTAATGATATAGGTGTAAAGTACTGACCTATGCTTGACCACATTTCTCCCTTTAGCTGCTCAGATACTTGGACATTTGCATCAGCTAAATGTGATGAAAACAAAGCACTTGGTCCTGTCCTGTTACCTGGTCCTGCACCGTCACACCAACACGCATCCAGGGCAGTCTGACATACTCTTGACCTCTTTGCTCCTTCATCTAAATAACTTAAAGATGATATGGGTATTTGCATCAGCATAATGTGATATAGTGTACCACTGACCCTCTCGATCTTGACCACATTGCACCCTTGCTTGAACTAACAGACTCTACAGCGATTTGGATATTATCTTAATATACTGTAAATATAAAGCACTGACCTTCTCAGTCTTGCCCAGCCACTCAGGGTCTAACAGATCCGCTAAAAACTCTGCACGCCCCTGTGTATAACAGCACCAGCAAAATGCAATGAAACGCAATGTAAAATAATATACTGTACCGTATAGTTTACAGACCTTGGTGATTTTATTTAGCCACCTAAATACCAGCAAGTTCCTCCCAACAACCTTCAACAATGTAACTCAAATATGTCCAATATCATGCATCAGCTCCCGTACATGATGTAAATCAGTGTTTCTCAAACTTTTTCAGACTGAGGACCACTCTGTCTCCCAAAAAAATGTCCAGGGACCACCTGACAACTGAATTGACAGTTGACGGGTGCTATTTCAGCACTAATGTTGATGCATATCACTTACTTTTCATTCACATTTACAAGCCTGTCTTATTGTGGTGAAAATATGACTTCAGACATGTTTGGCTTTGTAATAATGTGTTACATATATAGTCTTCTGCTAGCTTGTATCGGAAGAGTAGAAATCCCTTTGCGGACCACTTGAGCTCTGTCGTGGACCACCAGTGGTCCCCGGACCACACTTTGAGAACCACTGAAGTAAATAGTAAGTAAGCAGCACTGACCTTCTCGATCTTGTCCAGCCACTCCTTGTTCTGGGCCAGCTCTGCCATGAAGGCCTGGTGCTTCAGCCACTTCTTATGGAGCTTCTGGGTCTCATCCCTGGAGGTGTCCCCTGCCATCAGCATCTTCTCAGACACCCAGTCACCCAGCTGAGGAGAGAGAGAGGAAGAGAGGGGGATAGGAGAGAAAAGAGAGGGAGGGAAAAAGAGAGAGAGAGAGGGAGGGGGGGTATGGGAGAGAAGAGGAGGAGGGAAGGATAGAGAGGGAGCGTGAAAGAGAGGGGGGGGGTAAGGGAGGAAAGAGGAGTGAGGGAAGGAAAGGGAGCGTGAGATTGTGGGAATATGCATACAGACTATGCAGAATATACAGACTGACTATAAACTGGGAAGCAAAACAGTCTTTGAGGTAAACACAAAAGTTCACACAGTACAAATGTACACGCACGCACGCATGCACGCACACACGCACGCACACGCACACTAGATGCAAATTTCTTCATGTGGTTGCAGGAAAGCATGTGGTAAGCAAAAAAAAATGAGTACACTGCACTCAACACAGACACACAGGTGTGTGAGAGATATATTTAGATCATATCCTCTACATGGGTGCCATACCATACTGTATTTCTTATGCTTACTTACAGTACTTGCGCACAAACAGTTACTCGTACAGTAAACATACACAAAGTAAATCACCAAGGTATACAACTCTCTTCACAGCACTCTTTTCCGAGCTGTGTGTGTGCGCGCGCGTGTGTGTGTGTGTGTGAGTGTGTGTGTGTATGAGCACGAGGGTATCATCTGACACACTGTCAACGCCCACACTGTGAGAAGCTCACCCTGTAAATAGTTGATGTGCGTGCGAAGAGACACACGCACGCACTCATGCACGCATGCACACACGCACGCACGCACACGCACACGCACACGCACACGCACACGCACGCACACACACTCACGCACACACACACACACACACACACACACACACACACACACACACACACACACACACACACACACACACACACACACACACACACACACACACACACACACACACACACACACACACACACATTCCATACCTCCACTCTTTTGCATGCAAAGATACACACTCTCCATCCATCTCTCTGATGCTTTTTCACATCCGCGCACACAGTCCATCACACAGTCCATCTCTTAGCTCTTTCA
>NC_085864.1:8664370-8666870 GCF_034702125.1 Engraulis encrasicolus | reverse complement strand
TCCCTCTTCAGCAAAGCCACATAGGGCCAAGTAGAAGAAGCCTAAACAAGTCTATAGTGCTTTTTCCATCAGAAAAAGTTAAAGCTCATCATATTGTAGTGATATACGGTAAGATGTGTGCGCTTGGTTTTCCATCAACAGGACAATTCTAGCAAAATAAAACGACTTCACAGCCAGTCGTGTTGATGCACATTTTTCTGACTCGCCACATGATTTTCCATCAACATTTTGGGGGAATAGAACGCACAGTTTGTGATTAGAACGCAGGAAAGACAGACTATCCTGCACGTGACGCAATACCAGGTGTTCGAGCAAGTGTTGGAACTCTCTGCCTTGACCAGAGCCTCCATGCAGGTTGATCTCCATGGTGGTGTGTGTGTACAGTATTCATATTCATGCATACTGTATACATACAGTACTGCATACTCTATACTGTGTCAAGCTAATCCAATCGTTTTAGACACTGACTAGCCTTTTGTCCTTGGACTTGGCGCCTATATTTGCTGGATTTACTTGTTGGACGATGCTTGTGCAGTGCCTTATCTCCCTTTGTACTCTTTCTTTTTATGCAAAAGGTATGTACTCCCAATACTGGCTAACTGTTTTGAGTATGGTTATATGTTTATACTGAATTTTCCTGAATGTATTTTTGTTATTATTAATATGTTATGAGTTATGAGAATTGTTATGAGAAATAATTGCTATGAGAACACCAAGATTATAGGCCATACAGAGCATTTTAATGCAGTTTTATTTTTCTATTTACTGCTGGTTTTGCACTGTATTGTATTTTGCTATCAATTTCAGTCATAGTAAGCTGAGCTGGGAGAAGGCTGGTCTGACGGCGTGTATGCAGTGTCGTATCCTTATTGTGCTCTTTCTTTTTATGTTAACAGAAATTATTATATGGTTGTGACGTCATCTGTCGAATGCTCCATTCATTTCAACGGGGCTCCCCAACGTTCGGACGTCTGTTATTTTTCGATAACGGACGGGTTGGTCTATAACAGACCGCTGTCAATGGCAACAAGACTTTTCACTGCTAAAGCGACTTTTCAACAAGACTCTAATCAGCTGCTGTGATAGACAGCACCCGTTGTCCTGGCTACCGCTGTCAATGGCAACAAGACGTTCACTGCTAAAGCCACTGGCTTGTATACAAGTCAGTGGCTAAAGCGAATGTTTCATATCACTCCGCAGGGGGTCCGGTCTTCTGTCACTCTAATCAGCTGCTGTGATAGACAACACCTGTTGTCCTGGCTAGCCTACCTAGCTGTTGCCTAGCGGTGTTCCACAACGGCACTGTTTTGTTTTGCGCAGCAACAATCTTAACATTAAATAGGTCTAAAGAAATGTCCCCGCATGTGTGAATCATTTAAGTATATCCATATAATAAGCGGGTTAACTTTCGGCGAGTCGGTCGCTTTGTGGAATAGCAGCACTTCAGAGAGAACAAGACCCCTCCGCTCCGCGTCGGGGTCTAAAGATTCTCTCTGTCGTGCTGCTATTCCACGGTAGCGACCTTCTCGCCGAACGTTAACCCTTACATAAACAACATTGCTGAGTAATAGAACAGCATCAGTGTCTCCTCATTGGCACTGGAACACAACACAGGGGATAGCCGGTGCGCAGTGCAGTGCGCACAGCAGTGTGTCAAGAGATTCTTTAAGTAATTCTCTCTACTCTCTCTGAGTGTGTTCCGGCTACAATGCACATCATTATAGGTAACCACTCAATGGACACAGTATATATCCCATCATACTAACCTGCTGGCTAGTGTACACACTCTCTCCTTGATGCGTTCAGAGTAATTGTTACTCTCACTAATCAGGCTCTCCCTGGCCTTGTGTGTGTGTGTGTGTGTGTGTGTTTGTGTGCGTGTGTGTGTGTGTGTGTGTGTGTGTGTGTGTGTGTGTGTGTGTGTGTGTGTGTGTGTGTGTGTGTGTGTGTGTGTGTGTGTGTGTGTGTGTGTGTGTGTGTGTGTGTGTGTGTGTGTGTAAATGTGTCTTTATAACTGACCTGCCTCAATGTGTGTGTGTGGGTCTGTGTGTATATACTGTGCTGTATTTAACCCATATACTGACCTGCTGGCCAGCGCGTCCACCCTCTCCTTGATGCGTTCGGAGTAGATGTTGCTCTGGCTGATGAGGCTCTCCCCGGCCTCGATGACGGCCTTGATGCGGTGCAGGTTGAGCTCCATGGTGGTGGTGAAGTCCTTGTGCTTCCTGATGGCCGCCTCCACCGTCTCCACCGTGGTGGGCAGCTCCACATGGGCCAGGCCCGACTCCTGATGAACGGATGGAGAGGAGAGGAGAGGAGGAGAGGAGAGGAGGGGAGAGATGAGGAGAGATGAGGAGAGATGAGGAGAGGAGAGATGAGGAGAGATGAGGAGAGGAGAGTGGAAGAGAGGAGAGATGAGGAGAGATGAGGAGAGATGAGGAGAGAGGAGGAGAGATGAGGAGAGATGAGGAGAGGAGAGAGGAAGAGAGGAGAGGAGAGG
>NC_085864.1:8649370-8661870 GCF_034702125.1 Engraulis encrasicolus | reverse complement strand
GGTAAGGCTGTGACACTGGGTTCAGGCCTCTGTTCTGTTTGACCTCTAAACCACGACCTTGCTGTTCAAGTGGAAATGTCTGTCCTTGACTAAAGAGGGTAGATACAGATTTAATACCATGTGAGACAATCACAAATCTAAAGGTCCTGAATTTTAGCCGGAAATACCCAAAATAGTATTACTGTAATAGGCGATCAGAAGGTGATCATAACACTACTAGCGCAAGAGGACTGTGTATAGTTCTGTTTATTTAACATATAATATCATTGGGGGCGATGTGGCGCAGCTCGCTAAGCCCCCCACATTTGGGCTTGCATGCCCATGGGGACCCAGGTTTGATTCCGGCCTGGGTCATTTTCCTGACCCTACCCCATCTCTCTCTCCCACATGCTTTCCTGTCAAGCTCGTCACTATCCTATTCAAATAAAGGTTAAATAGCCCTAAAACAAAAATATCTAGAAACATGTAATATCATTTAGTATTCCCTCTGGGTTTATGTCACCTGGTTGTTGAGGAAGGACTCTGCCTGCTTCACGTCGCGCATGAAGAGGTGGAAGATGTGAGCCTGCACCAGCACCTCCCGCCTGCTCTCCCACATCTCCAGCAGCTTGTTCCAGCCCACATCCAGCTTCTGGAGCCACTGCTGCAACGCTGCATATGGCAAGGGGGCCTCCTGATCATGAACACACATGGAAATGAAATACGATGGTAAGAATATTATATTACATTTCATTATATTACCTTTTATTACATTAAATTACACTTACCTGACGCTTTTATTCAAAGCGACTATTATTCAAAGCTACAGGGTACAATACAATACATAGTAAGAATACTAAACATAAAAGTAAGTAAAGCGAAAGTAAGGTGGAAATAAAGCCAAGGGGAATTTCATCTTGATTTCACACCATTACTGTACGTATGAAAGTATTATGCAGACTACACACTGTAAAACACTGCAGACAGTTAGATGAAAAAAGTTACCCTGTTAACTCAATTTGAGATTTAGCTCAACTTGAGGTTTTTCCTAAGATTTTAGAATGTGGGATTGGAATGCTTATGGTTCTAGAACACTACATAAGCCCTTTACCCATTAGATTCCGCGGAACTGTTCTAACACAACTAGGCATTCATGAAAGTTGACGGGGGGGTCGATGGTGCTGTCTGGGCCGCATTTCGATACAACATGGGGACTAGAACTGGGCCAGGTATGATCAGCTGCTGCAAGCAGCCGCGACAACACCGTGCTTTCGCGGCATGGTGAATAGCAGAAGCGAAAGAGTCCTAATGTAAACGATAAGTTATACTCATTACTCACTTGGCAAGTTGTCTTGTGAATTCAAATTGTATATTGAAGTTGTGAAGTATGTGAAGTGCATTCGCAAACCAGGAAGCAAAAGAAAACCAAAACCACGCCCCAGCAGTGCCCAGCCCCGTTCTAACAGGGCTAGTCGAAATGGAGCAATAGAGCCACTGCACAATCTTGCATCAGAGTGTTTGGGCTTCTAGAACTCTGGATTCACTGCACCTCAGTCTCCAGGAGCTCGTTGACGGCCTGCAGCCTCTCGTAGTCCTCCTCGTATCGGCCGATCTCCTCCTTCAGCGCCGCGTGGCAGTTGATGAGTCGCTCTGCCTCCTCCAGCGTGTTGGGCAGGTCGTCCGACGCCGCAGCCGTCTGCGTCTGCACCAGCCAGGTCAGGAAGGAGTCCAGATCCTGTGGAGAGCGGCGCACGACACGGTTTTAGAATAGAACGAGGTGCTTAACACACCTGACGTGCGGGTTACGGGTAGGGCATGACGGCTATCGAGCACACACACGCTTTCAGGTTAATATTACTAACAAAACCAGTCCAGGTCCTGTAGAGAGTAATACAGTTGTCAGATGTATGATAATTATTGTATCAGTACTGTACCATGATTTTGTTCTCTGCACGATCAAAAACACATGATGGTATTCAATGTATTCATTCAGCGGCCTTAAACAACAATTTGGTTTGTGCAAGATCATTTCCTCCCACAAAAATGGCTTTGGTACGATAGTTCAGCATTTTCCATCTGGCAACACTGGTGATACACAACATGTGTGATAAGGTTTCAGAATAGAACGAGGAGCCTGCCACGCCTAATAATAATAATAATGATAATACTTTCGTTTTATATAGCGCCTTTCAAAACACCCAAGGACACTTCACAGAGTGTTGTGTTGAAAAGTGTGAGTGTGTGTGCGCGTCAGTGTGTGAGCATGTGTGTGAATGCGTGAAAGTGCTTGTGGAACTAGCAGCCATAAGCCTCCAGGAAGAGATGTGTCTTAAGGTGTTGCTTAAACATGGCCAGTGAAGGGGCATTTTGGATGCGGTCGGGCAGATTGTTCCAAAGAATGGGAGCAGCAACATGGAAGGCTCTCTAACCCACAGGTCAATGGCAAAGGAGGGCCATCAAGTGCTGTTTCACACGCCCACACAACGATATTACATGAAATGGCACAGGACACCCAGTGGGCTCACACACATCACCCCAGTGGGCTCACACACATCAACCACACATCACACAGGTGACATTCATGTAGGTAATATTGATATCAGCGGTCTGAACAGCAGGCATACAACACAAATAAAAACAAACAACAGATGCACACACAACCACCTGAGTAAAATGAACCATAGACTGACACAGTGCCTAAATATACAGTTACCTGCACCTGTAGATTATCAGCCACCATGAGCTGGTGCAATGAAGCTATTTGGATAATAATGAATACTAAACTGCTATATGAACCTAGATGAACTGAGGAACTAAAGCTATATGAACCTAGATGAACTGAGGAACTAAAGCCATGCCGACCTGCTTGAGGAGAAAGTAAATATACAGTAGACTATATGCATCCCTGTATGAAATGCAGCAGTCATCCAGCCACTGTGAGAGTCCTCAAAGCTTAGCATGAACTAAAGCTACTAAGAGCATGACGCTGACGTAAAAAATGCACCCACTATTGATAGCTTTAAATCTAGACTCAAGTGAAAGCTGTTCTCAGATGCTTTCCCCTAGCCTAAATTTATTATTATTATTATTATTTTAATGTTTATTTAATTTGTTTTATTTTATTGTATTATTTTTTTACCTTATGTTTTATCTTAATGTTTTAAATGTTTTTTCACTCTAATTTATTTCCTTCTTTCTTCCCTGTTTCCTTGAATTTACATTTGTTAACTTTGTGAAGCACATTGAGTTGCACCTGTGTATGAAATGCGCAATATAAATAAACTTGCCTTGCCTTGCCTTGCTATGGACCATGAGGGAGTAAATAGGTAAATATGCACACCTGTATGAACTGCTGTAGTCTCCCAGCCACCGTGAGTGAGTCCTCGCAGCCCTGCAGTGTCCGCTTCAGCTCCTCCCACTCCAGGCTGATGCCCTCAAAGGGCACGAGCACCTCCACGGCCTTGTCAGGGTGCGCGGTGGCCAGGTCCTCCGCCTCCTGCTGCAGGTGGAGCAGCTTGGGCTCCAGCACCGAGAGGGCGCCCTCCATGGTAGACAGCCGCCGCTGCAGCGCCAGCACGCTGCCCAGGTCGCTGCCCACGTACTGCGTTGCGTCGATGGCCTAGATTTTTTTAAAGGTCAAAGGTCAAACTTAAAAATTAGTTCAACTTAATTGCCATTGCGCAGTATAACGGAATGAACTTAAGCATCTAATCAGAAGTGCAAATGCACCAATGCACCTTAACAATCAATACACGTAACCACACACACACACATACACACACATGCACATAACCACACACAAACCTGAAATCAGGAAAAGGTTCTCAGAAGAGTTCAGTTTGTAAGCAATTTCATTTCCAAAACAAAACTCCTATCAACTTGATCACAAGGCTAAAATATTTTGACCATAGCCATAAATCCTACTGTACCTTGCGCTTGTCCTGTATCTGGCTCTTGATCTCTCCACACTCCAGCAGGTAGTTCTGGATGCGCAGAACCGAGTCCAGGTGGTCCTTCTTGTGCTCCACCAGTTCCACTATGCGGTTCCACCTTACAGGAGTGGGGAGAACAGAGAATTGAAGTGGATATACACAGTGGTGTAGTCTACTTTTTTATGATGGGTATACTGTATATTTGAGATTTCTTTGAAGTGGGTATACTGTATATATTTGTGCCATTCAAAACAATGGATCAATCAATTTTAAGTGGGTATACTGAAATTCCTGAAATTTAGAAGTGGGTATACTCCGTATACCCGCGTTCTACGTAGACTACACCACTGGATATACAGGTGTGATTCATCTAATCTGCCCAACAAAGCAAAAAGGCTGTAACTACACAGAGCTTCAAACTGAGTACAATGACTTTAAAATCATCCTATGTAGATCATATATGTTATTAAAATCACAGTACTATTTGAACAACAATGCAGTTACTAACTTTTTGCTTTGTAGGGCACTATCAGAAGAGGAGAATAGAGAGGTCTGATAAATTTGATCTGAAAGTTTCCTGAAAGATAATTTTTTGCCTTTGTTGCATTGTCAAAGTCAATTTGTTAATATCAAAAGCATTGTGATGCGGTGAAACAAGTTTTAGTTGACCGAAGTCCACACAATTGAAATCCTTTTCTTTCTATTTATTTCATCAGAAAGGTTTCCACCATGAGGCTGTTGTTTGTCATTAAATAAAAGCAAGAAAAGGAATTCCAGTGCGCAGACTTCCATCACCTACAATTCGGATCACCCTTTGACCTGCACCTTGACAGGGGATGTGCACAAGCTTTACACCAATACTGTGATATGAAACATGTTAAATACTAGATGGATGGAAAAAATGATGCTGTGATAATGCCTGTTTTGAGAGTTGAGGAGGTAAAATCAGACCTGGGTGGGACCAAGTGGATTAGAGGATGAGAGGGGCAAAAGAGGAGAGGAGCAGAGAGGAGAGGAGGGGAGAGGAGAGGAGAGGAGAGGAGGATGAGAGGAGAGGAGAGGAGAGGAGAGGAGAGGAGGATGAGAGTAGAGGAGAGGAGAAGAGCAGAAGAGGGGAGAGGAAGAGAGGGGGAGAGGAGAGATGTAGAAACAGAGCTGGGAATATAGAAGAGGAGGATGAGAGGAGAGGAGAGGAACAGAAGAGGCGAGAGGAGGTGTACAGGTAAGGGAGGAGAGGAGAGGAGAGGAGAGGAGAGGAGAGGAGAGGAGAGGAGAGGAGAGGAGAGGAGAGGAGAGAGCCATGATGATGAAGAGGAGGCACAGAGAATGGGAGCAGAAGAGGAGAGAACGAGAGGAGGAGGGCAGGAGAGTAGGGAGGGACAGGGAAGAGTAGAGCAGAGGAGGAGAGAGGAGAGGAGAAAAAAGGAGAGGAAAGGAGAGGAGAGGAGGGAGACATGGAGAAGGGGAGGAGGAGGCACAGGGAGGGAGGCGTTTGGGGTGTGTTCGCTCCAGCGCCCCGCGTGGCAGCCAAAACAGATGGGCCTGCCGAGAGCGTCCATCTTTGCCAAGGTCAGAGCAGAGATGAGCAACATGGTGGCCGCCTCTAGCGGCCAGCCCGGCGAAGCATGCTGCCCTACCTCAATATGCTACAATAGGGATGAACACACACACACGCACACACACACGCACACGAGCAAGCACACACACACACACACACACACACACACACACACACACACACACACACACACACACACACACACACACACACACACACACACACACACACACACACACACACACACACACACACACACACACACACACACACACACACACACACGAGCAAGCAAGCATGCTGCCCTACCTCAACATGCTACAATAGGGATGAACACACACACACACGCACACAAGCAAGCACACACACACACACACACACACACACACACACACACACACACACACACACACACACACACACACACACACACACACACACACACACACACACACACACACGAGCAAGCATGCTGCCCTGCTTCAATATGCCACACCAGTGATGCATGCACACACACACACACACACACACACACACACACACACACACACACACACACACACACACACACACACACACACACACACACACACACACACACACACACACACACACACACACACACACACACACACACACACACACACACACACCATCCAGTCATCCATGTGTTTCCAACAACAGTTGGAAGGGGTGTGTGCCTGTGACTGAATGTTAGGCGAGGGAGGCTTGTAGGAGGATGAATGGTTAGGAGCATCACTAAATGGCCACCGGCTGTAACACTGCATCAAAGGCCAGTTACCCAGTCTCAACAAGTTTGAACTGAGGTAGGTAGTGTGTGTGTGTGTGTGTGTGTGTGTGTGCGTGCGTGCGTGCGTGCGTGCGTGCGTGCGTGCGTGCGTGTGTGTGTGTGTTAGACGGTGGGCTAGATTTCGTAGCTCCTTTAGAAAATGAGTTTCGTTCTCACTCTCGAGTGGCAACTTGATTTTTCTAATATGACCTCCTGACAATATGTAAAGCAATATTCTGGCTGTTGCCACGCTGAAAAGTTGCACGTTGATCTTAAAAAATAACGAAAATAAAAAAGACTGGGGGTGACATAATGCACAGTCAATGGGAAGTCTCCGCCCCTCAAAGTTGAAAAGAGAACATTTATCCGCATATCGGGCTTTTTTCATAGGCAGATAATTCACCTAATCATTGAAACAACGTATGCATTTCATTCCTGACCATTTTCCTGTTACTGGAAAAAATAACACAGCTTGCATTTCTTTACTGACACATAGTTTTTTGGCGAATTGATCTACCCCTGTCACCTCATTGCTCTATTGCTTTGAGGGAACAGACCTGTCATCTTTTTGACATTTATCTCTCGTTGCCCAATGATGGTCAGACAGTCGAACACTAACAGCGAAAAAGAGCACTCCTGAAAGTTTGAGAAAAATATATTTTTTTGCATGTACACAACAAGTGAGCCCACTTACCCCCCAACTTGTAACTTTCTGTCATGAAATCTGACGGTCCGGGTCGCATGCACGCGCTAGCTGTATTCTGCCTCGTTGACTTTGCATTGACGTGACGTCACTCGGTCGGCTAGTTTTTGTTGTCATTTTTATAAATCAATGTGCAAGTTTTGAGGATGGCAACAGCCAAAATATTGATTAATGGGTTGTCAGGGGGTTATATAAGCAAAAATAAAGTTGCCACTCGTTAACACCAACGAACTGACAAGATATGAGACTGGGCCCACCACCTATGTGTTTGTATGTGTGTGTGTGTGTAGAGACACAGTTGCCGACTTGTGGAACCCGCGTGTGTGTCATGTACTGTACATCCATAGAAAATATTGGACTGATTAAGTGATGTGTCTTAAAACTCTGCTGTGATTTCCAGCAAAATTTGGATCTGTGCATCTTTTAATGGGCTGCGATCCAAATTAAAGTATTCAAATGCGTGTGCGTGTGCGTGTGCGTGTGCGTGTGCGTGTGCGTGTGCGTGCACGTGTGTGCATGGTGCCAGGGCCTACCGGCTGTTGAGATGGTCCTGGCAGCCTCGGACCTCAGTGGAGCTGGGGTGGCCGTTATCCAGCAGCTGCTGCACTATCTGATTGACATCCAGGATCCTCCCCATCAGACTGTTCATCTCCTGGTCCAGACTCTCGAACCTGAGGCAGTGTTACAGTAACATGGCACACGCAGTTAATAACATGGCGGACATAGTTAAACATATGGCTGACATAGTTAAAAACATGGCATACAGTGTTGCGAGTCAATCACATGGCACACACACACGCACACACACACACACACACACACACACACACACACACACACACACACACACACACACACACACACACACACACACACACACACACACACACACACACACACACACACACACACACACACAAACACATACAAATTCACCCGTCCTGTATTTGAGTGGTCAGAGTTAAACCTTATCATGGAACAGCGACTTAAAACAATAATGTGTACAAAGTTGTTTCAGGGATTGCTTGATTGCTTGGTCACTGGATGAAAGGCACTACTGAATTCACTTTGCAGCCCTGCATGGACTTTAACCGTACTAAACAAGCTTGGAAAGGGGGGGCATGTCTATGTGTAGTTTTCTATGACAAAACAACAGCTGACAGAAGACCAAATCTACTTGGTATTTCTTTGCGAGTTCACAACCATTCATGTTACTATTCATAACAAACACAGTGAGTGCAGTTGATTGCATCAGTATCCCCATTTCCATTACAGTAAGAAACATTTCAGAGCTGAACCCATTCCCTTTTCCTCGCACAAGAGGACAGCTTTCATAGGCAAGGCACTTCTGCAGCCTAAGTCCAACAATAGAGGGCAAAAATGGGGACACACTACACCAGATACTGTGCTCTCTTTCTCCCCCACTCTCTCTTTCTACCACGAACCCCCTGCCCTTGCCCAAGAGACCGGCCTACCTCACTAGAAAAGCCCATCCCACTTTAGCCTAGTTCTGTTACCAGTCAGATGATGCATTTGTGGGTATGCTGTGTGTGCCTATGTGAACCAGTGTATGTATGTCAGTGAGGTTCTTGCGTGTGCCAGTGTGTGGAACCCTTTGTCTATGTCTGTGCACAACCTGTCTGTGTGTGTGTGTGTGTGTGTGTGTGTGTGTGTGTGTGTGTGTGTGTGTGTGTGTGTGTGTGTGTGTGTGTGTGTGTGTGTGTGTGTGTGTGTGTGTGTGTGTGTGTGTGTGTGTGTGTGTCTGTGTGTCTGTGTCTGTGTCTGTGTGTGCTATGCTACACGCATGTGTACATGTGTGTGTGTTTGTACCCCTGTGTGTTACCCATGTGTGTGTGTGTGTGTACCTGTCACCTGTGTGCCACCACCTCCACGTCCTCCAGTGTGTGTGTGAGTGTATGTATGTGCTACGTCATCACCTGTGTGCCACCACCTCCACATCCTCCAGCCTCTCGGGCACCTCCATCTGGTTGAGCCACTGCTCCTTCTCGTCGATCCACACCTCGCAGGCGTTCACCTCGCTGAACATGTGGTACACCGCCAGGGCATCGTGCAGCCACTGCTGCCTCAACACAGCCACCTCCACCACCTCACCGTACAGCTGCTCTACCTCACCCAGACGAGCCTGTGGCCACAGGTTATAAATATGGTTATATCAATATTATATACAGCATTATAACTTATTATCTAACACTGTGCGGTCTGGTTCTCGATTCTGATTGGCTGATAGCCGTGGTGAATCGGGCATAAACACACACCAATCCAACCGAAGATTCTATGCGCGTTTAAGTTAGACGTGATGCGTCTAACTTAGTAATGAGAATATGTTGCAGTTGGGGTAGGGGCTCTGCAAGAAGAGCACATCTTTGCACCATCTGTGGTTGGGGAATCAGTGTGATTGCAAAGACGCTTCATTCCTGCAGTGTTTATCGCCCCTCGCTGAGTTTTTGTAGAGAAGTGTGTGTCTGGCACATTTCTTTGAAAAGTGTAACAATGTTAGATAAGCATAAGCCACTTGATTCTGTGGGTTTTGTGCTCGATTTATAATTGCTAAGGGGAGGTTTACGGCACTCCACTTCGCGTCGTGCCCCACTCCCCATACCCGTTATAAACGCCCTCTCGTGACTTATTGCTTAAAACAGAATGAACTACAAGTGCATCGTGTTCCTCACCTGCACCTCCTCCAGCTGTCTAAACTGCGGCGGCAGGGCGATGGCGTGCTTCCTCAGTGCCACGGCGTTGGCGCGGTGCTTGTCCAGGCTCTCGCGTACGCAGCGGTGCTTCTTGAGCAGCGAGCGGGTGGAGTACTCGTCGTGGCCAAAGTCCTCGCTGGACACCAGCCGGTAGATGTCCTGCAGCCAGGCCAGCAGGTCGTCCGACTCGGCCGTGAACTGCCAGAACTCCAGCGCCTCCTGCAGGTAGCCCAGGCGATGCGCGGCCTGGTCCTCCAGCCGCTTCCACTCCCCCTTGGCCTCCGCCACGCGCTCCTGGATCCCAATGGCCGCCATGGCGATGATGCTGCTACCTGTTTTTGGGAGGAGAGTAGAGGAGAGGAGAGGAGGGGAGAGGAGAGGAGAGGAGAGGAGAGGAGAGGAGAGGAGGGGAGAGGAGAGGAGGGGAGAGGAGAGGGGATGAGAGGATGGGAGAGGAGAGGTGAGGAGGGAATTTAAAAGAAGGCTGGACGACTGAAATGTCACTTTATTAAATAATTACTGTGAGTTACTAACAATAGCTGGATAATAGCTGGATGCCAATAGCACCCATGGCGATGATGCTGCTCCCTGTGGTTTTGAAGCGGAGAGGAGAAGAAAACGTTTGAAGAAGGTCAGACAGCTGAAATCTCACTTTATTAAATACGTAATTGGATCCTGTCTCAATACTATGACTTCCACTTTGCTTTGCCTTCCACAATGGACATGCACAAGTGATAGTATAGAGCAGGGGCAGAGATTCTATAAATATAGAGATATGCCAACATAATAGGTTTCTATGGGCACCTAATGTGACCAAGTTCCGGTCTTCCTAAAGGGGAGTGTCAAAATGCTCCTAGCATTGAATAGAACAGTCCTCAGGTCTGCCTAGGTCTGCCTAAAGGGGGATCCCCCCCCCCCCAATAATAGAACCAGGAAACAATGGGCCAATGGAACCTCTCTCTCTCTACTCTCTCTGGCAGGGGTGTTCAACTCATTTCAGTTCAGGGGTCACATACAGCATAGTTGATCTCAAATGGGCCGGAGCTTTGACGTAATTGCAAAATACATGTATATAATAATATTTTTTTCTTCATATTGGAATGACATTGCTAGAGTTCTAGAGTTCATCTCAAGATGGATGACAGCCATAATACATGGATATAAGGACCATTGACTTTAATAGTGATCAAATATATATTTGTTCTCTATTCTCTATTAAAAACCTGAAACCTCACAGCAAAAGTTGTAATGGGCTTAAGAGTTACTTCTTATTTTGACTTTGGGTTTTTTTCTCTTTCTTTCCCCTCAACAACTCTGGGCCGGGTTGATCCATCCGGCCACCGGGCCTTATGTTTGACACCACTGGTGCAGTATGTCGCAGTACTTTTGTGAGAAAGGGGAAGGAGCTTAAAATCCTTTCAAATTTCCCCTTGAATCAGAGTGAGTGGGAAGCCCCCACTATAAACAGAGTGGACAATGAAACGAAGTCAAGTATGAGTGAAGTATGAGAAGTGTGGAGAGAAATGAGGTGCAGTAGACTTACTATGGAGTAAAGCATTATGTAGCACTTTCAACTATGAAACTACGCCAGTACCCAGCACCTCAAAAAACTAATTTCGGCATGCTTCACATTTCACTTCCTACAAAAGATGTGTCCTTTGGCCCTACCGTGGCTCTAACAGTAGGGCACCGGACTGCTACGCCGGCGACCCGGGTTCGATTCTGGCCTGGGTCATCTGCCAACCCCTCCCCATCTCTCTCCCCATTCGCTTCCTGTCAACCTCTCCTATGCTATCATCAATATAGTCGAAAAGACCAAAAAAACATCTAAATAAAAAAAGATGTTACCTGTCGCACCGACACCGAAGCATACTATGCTGTCACCACGGATCCCGTCTCCCTGGCTCCCGTCTCCGTTGGCGTTGGCCAGGCCCTGGATGAGGAAAGATGTACCGGTATTACATTCATTACATCTTCTAATAAAACAGTGGATGTTACGGACAGATTTCAGTTTTAGACTATGATTGACAGGTTGGGGGTGGTGGCATGCATGATTGGGTCACGTGGTGATTAGTTTGGTATATCACCTGGCGCTGGGGGGATATGGCAGACTAGTTAGTGAGGGCAGATGGCTAGGGAGAGCCAACTTTTGCTGACCGCATGATTTTGTATATAATTAGAATCGCTTTATGACCACGCTACTTTGATTACTTTAAACTAGCTTGCACAGCGCGTTGGCACTTTCTGCACATTTACACTTCTGATGAAGACGAAAGTTACACCGTCGAAACGTGTCATTACATTACATTACACTTATGTAGTTGATGCTTTTATCCCAAGCGACTTACAGTTATTTACAGGGCATTGGTTACAGTCCCTGGAGCAGTGTGGGGTTAGGTGTCTTGCTCAAGGGCACTTCAGCCATAGATGGAGGTATAGGTGTAGGTTTATCCTGCAACCCTCTGATTGTCAAGCAATACTGTACCATTTCTGGTAATAAGCTCATTTTACATCTCTCCTTGGTTGAGTTTTACGTTTCCCCTGTACTCCCTGCACTCCAGCAAATTGCATCTATCTATCTATCTATCTATCTATCTATCTATCTATCTATCTATCTATCTATCTATCTATCTATCTATCTATCTATCTATCTATCTATCTATCTATCTATCTATCTATCTATCTATCTATGTAAGTGAGTATTGACCTGTGTGAGGATGTTCTTGCCCTTCTTCATGGTGAGCTGTAGTAGTGAGCGCCGGCTCTGCAGCTCCCCTGCCAGGCTCTTGTGGTTCTGCAGCAGCCGCAGCACACTGCTCAGGTCCTT